>NC_089721.1:40388533-40688533 GCF_031753505.1 Anomalospiza imberbis | reverse complement strand
TTCAGTTTGGAAGCTAAAGGTGCATCACTACTAATGACATATACATTATATCACTGTTCTAAAAAATCAAATGCTTTGATAGAGTAATGATGAGGCTGCCAGCAGTGCACTCTATGCCATTAGTTTCCACTTCCTGCCATACCCTCACCTTCTTGTCTTTTTAGCACCTTGTAGCAAACTTATAAATGACAAACACTGAGACTATGGCCAAACTGTAGCATTAGAAATTCCTCGCAAATACGGAGAGAAGAAGGAAGCTCTCTCTTTTCCCAGTGTTATTTTCCAGTCCAGATCTCCACCACTAAGAATGTCTGATGACCAGCAAGCACTTTGCAAAACATCTCTCTGAAATACTCATCTCAAGATTAGTTAACTCTACTGACATGCTGACTTGCAAGGTTGATAATCAGCCACAAACAACATTTTTGCCTGCTAACAACACCAGGAATTAGTCTTCACTATTTTCCAGTCCTCTCACTGACTATAGTCAAAATGGATTCAAAATAGGTACTGCCATGTTACAAAAAAAAGTGAAACATTCTCAAATTAGGCAGACCTCTTATTAGACAGATGGCACATAATCTTCATAATCTTGGTATAAATGACTAAACATAAAATGACTATAAATTGGTATTATGCAATCTAGTGCATTAAACTGAATTTATAACTTGCACTTACTCTGGAGCCTTTACCAAAATCTAACACAACAAAAAAATATAAGGAATAGGACTATTTTCCTAGTTGAGCGGCAGTGCAAGCAGGTCTAAGAAGACTCAAGTAGATCTTGGTAGCCAAGAGATTCTCAGAGGAAGAGTGAAGAAACCAGTGGTATTCAGCAAAAACTGTGACAAGGCTCTGCAGTGCACAGGAGGATAAGGTCCCTGCTGGGACCTACAGAAGGGTGCTGTAAAGGAGGTGTTACAGCAGCTCAATGCTGCTTTTGTCACAAAGCTGATAGGTACTAATTAGATTAGAAATAACAGACCAAATACTGTGAAATGCTTAACGCTGTGATATCTACATATTGTAGAAAATTCTGTAATACCACTGGGATATTGAAAAATGGTAGAAAAAGCTACATACTGCCCAAAACATATCATAAAATTGAATTGCTATTTAATTAATAAGTAATATGTGAATGCCAAGAACGGAACACAAGTAATGTGGGTTATAAAGACATTCAATAGCCTCTTCCTGTATTGCACCAGGACTTTCCAAAATGTTGTAACACCGCACTACTTTAAATCTCAAAAGTCAGATTTTTTTAAGCCTTAGAAGTCAGATCTTTCTGAATTGCCAAGTGGGATGCACACTGCAGTCTGCCAACTTTTGCATATCCCAAAAATGATGATCAAGCATGCTACAGCTTTCTAAGAAACCTAGGAAACAGTTTAAAGATTAGGCTTTTATCTATGAAAATAATCTTCACTTCCTTAATTAAAAGTCTGGCTGTAATCAGTCACCTATCCTTCCTACAAAGACAATGGGTTTAGCAAACAACTTTCTCAGGGTGAGCACTCCCTAAACACTGAATGGTATTTTTTCAGAAATATTTCAAGGTAAAATACAGAAAAATGACATAAAAAGGAGACATATTTAAATATCTGCATCTAAATATGCCTGGGGAGAAAGAAAGAAAAGTTCCTAAACAAACACTAGAGTATGTACTTCTGCCAGAAAGAAAAGGGAAGGTACTGTATCTTAAGCATCTAGAACTATCTTGTAACATTCTGGCATGTACAGCACCACAGTTACAGCCCAGACATGTTTCAAAAACCGAATTCTACTTTTTACTTAACAACTTCCTCATGAAAAAAAACCCCTCCATCTATAAAAATAAATGCACTGTGCTACTCTTGAATAGCTAAGGAATGTCAGGCACCACCTAATTAACATTTACAAAAGCAAAACATGATGGAAACACAGGGGAATAAAGAAACTCTCCCCTTTCCTCATATTGCACATTCCTCCCTGTACTTACTCAAAAGCAATGGAAAGTATTTTGCAAAGTAAGAGTTTGAGATCTGTTTTGCCATGTTTTAAGTCCTACTATTTGGTATTCATTCATCTTTTAGTACCTGTGGCAATGGGTAGGCAGTGAACTGTGAATTGCTGCCTTAGCTAGAGATTAAAGAATTTCAGTGTGTTTCAACTGTTTGTGTGATCCATGTTTTGATAAGCACTTTAATGCATTCCATGCATTCACAGCAGTTTTATTTAACCAACAGCATGAGAAGTTGCTTTTGTATATTTAAATTGCATTCCTAATTTCTAGGTGAATGGTACATAATACAAATCACAGGTATAAAAACTTGAAAATATGACACATGTCATATTCTAACTTAAAAACATAAAAAAATAAGCTATGTTTTTGCTAAGTCATATACCTATTTCAATGAATTTCTGGTGATAGAGGATACAATCTTGTTTAATAAAGGGAATAACCAGTTACACAAATAGGCTTGTCCCACATTTTAACTCCCTCATAGTGTTTTCACATACTAATCTGGCTACTAAGCTGTGAACAGCTGAATCTCTACCCAGGAGGAATAAAAACCTTTTCCTCATTAAGGGCTTTGGATCCAAACACATTGATGCTTCTTGGCCACACTTCGTAACCCCAAAACAACATGGTAGTACCTGATCCTCAGCACTCTCATTGCATGGCCCTCTAAAAGTAGGATGGCAACAAATTTATGCTGCTCTATCTCCAGGTCCTAGTTCAGGATAGGGACTTGCTCGAAGTAACAAAAACTGAACTAATATAGTGACAAATGTCTTCTATATTAAAACTACAGATTACAAAGTAACTTATTTGAAGCTTCTCTTTCAGGTTCAAAATTGTATTAAGTACAACTTCAGGGCATTATAGCAGGCTCATTTATTTTCCTACAACATATGCCACAAAGAATATTACAGGAGACTACATTTTTCAGCTGCTGGATTTTATTTTAAAACAAAAGATGTTTAACCAAGCAGTCCATTAAAAAACTGTGAAGAATGAAAATAAAATATAATACAAAGCAACATTTTCATCTTTTGACAGCTGGCTGCAGAGCACATACACAATACATACAAATTTACCTCCACACTTATCTATTTGGTTGCCTTTAATATCTGAATTTATGTAAGACACTAACATTTATGGAAACAAGAATGCAGTGAAATGTTAAATGTGCAAATTTGTGTGGATTTGCTTTAATGCAAAACAATAGCAGAGTCATTTCTCAGCTATGCTGTGGTCTGACACATGCATTTTTGCATGTTTGTAAAGCTACTCTAAAGAAAGCAGAATATGATGACAACATTATATTTTATGCCATTTGGTGTCCACTTGAGAGGCAACAATACAAGGATCTCACAGTGGAGGTATCCTTAGTTTAACAGCAGCCTTTTTCTTTATGTTTTTGTAAATGTATGTTTGATTTTACAGTTCTAAAGCCCTTCGGTTCACATTTAAGCATCAGAAATACTGCCATAAACTTTAGCATGTTCAAATGAAGTGATAAATGTTTTAATAGAAATCCAAAGTTCAGAGAAATATTTGCTGTATGCCATATTTATTTCTACAACCAGAAGGTCTTTTGAAATAACTAGGTTCACCCATCTCAGTTTATTTCTAATTGCTAGCCAACTGATGGACCCCATAGACAACACTTCTGTGAGTGGATCTTAATTACCATGTGTACTGATGATAATGTCAGTCAGAAATAGAACGCAATCCATCTTCCTATCATATTTAATGGATTTCTAGAAAACAGCCTAAACATACAAAACAGGTGATGAATTATACTAATGCCCTGTATAGCCTTTCCTGTTAAAGTTCTGTCAAATTTCCATTATAAAATGTCTTCACTTTCTACCTGCATCAGGCATAAATTATTAGATGTATAATTTGTGAATGTTAGCTTTTAAATAATAAGCACCTAGAACATCATGAGATAGAGTAACAAGCAGTATTAGTGTGAGAAGAATGAATTTTAAAACTCCTCTAAAGAACCAGTAGTTCCTGACCTAATCATTAAGCTGTCAGGCAGAAATTCTTACAGGAACATATATTTTTCAAGAAGTACCTCCATCTTGATGCTGACATTCCTTAGATTCATTAAACATCTTTCCATCTTCCTTGCATAACAATTTTCTCCCTGTTTTTGATGTAAGGAGATTAATGCCCTCAAATACAGGACTGAAGCTAACCTGAGGTTCCACACCTAAAGCCAGATTCTGCAGAAATTGAGGATCATCAGATATGCTAAAGAACCTGCAATTCTTAACATTTTGGGATATACACATCCTTTGAAATAGATTGGGACATACATATTTACCTCAGTTTTAAGCATATTCATGGGAAACCAAATTAAGATTTACAAAAAATTCTAATATATTGTAACATAAAATTTTAGAGAGAAAGAATCAAGAGGGGAAACAAACTGAAACAATCCAAACAAAAAGCCCACTGCTATAGTTTACTGTCACAGACTTAGCTTTAGGACACTTAAGAATTTGTCTTGAATTCTGGCATTTATATATCATGGCATGTATATCAAGTCAGTTGGGGGTTTTCTATTTGAAACTCAAATCTTGGTTAATTAATACACAATAAAAAGGTCATGTTAACACTTCTGACTCAGCTGGCCTAGTTAACATATGTCCCTTGCAAAACAGGTTATACATGCAACAGTCAGAATCATACAAAAATACTGCATCTTCGTTATTGCAGAGGTAATTCTTACAGAACAAGATGCTGGAAAAAAAGTACTAGGATGCTAACATACTAAAAACCCAAAGTAACATGTCTACTTCAATTTAGGTCCATATCCATTCTAGACTGCACTGTCACAGAAATAGTCCCAATCAAAACAGATATGTGGAAGGAACGGGTAAATTAATTTTAAATATTCAGTGTGATATACTGAAGATTATACAACTGCTGTTTGTTGGGGGTTTTTTGTGAGACAATAAATGGTAGTATTTATAGAGAGTTTAAACCAGGACATGAAAAGTTGCAACTTCTCTCTCACTATACTGCCCTTCCTCCTTCATCCTAGAAAGATTATCAACCACAGGAGTAGAACAAATTAACTTTATTATGGAACCAGAACAAATTAACATGAAGAATATTATAACTCACTGTATCATTACAGCAGGGGTAAAAACCAATTCCTTCTCAAGCAGTTTTGCAAATGTCAGGTTTCTTGTTAACCACATGGACAATTTTAAATCAAAAGTGTCAAAAAGGAAATGACTAAAAAATAAACCATTGTACCCCAGTTTCACATGAAATTAAATATAGCCACGTGAAACAGGTTTATCATAAATTCTTGTGACAACATAAAGATGACTGATAAACTTCAGTGACCAAACTAATTGAAAAAAAAAGATGCTTCAGTCTTGTGATCAGATTTCTGTTTTTGAAAGACTGCTACACACCTCTGTAGCTGATATAAGGGTGTTCAGGGATGATGAGCCATTTACTTTTGGCATCAGGCTGTAATGGCACATTGCCAGCTGTCTCAAGAGAAGACTAAAAATCCAGTACATGAAGTACAGACAGAGTAGCTATTCTTGGGTTACCTTAGAGAACAGTCTTACTGCTCTGAAGTCATGTCATTCTGTGCTAAGTTTCAGACTGTCCTAGCAAACATCACAGTTTGGTCTCTGGAGTTTTCTTCTTTTTCACATCACCAGTAACACACTGATGTGGTAAACAGCACTATTCAATGTGTTATCTTTTACTGACATACCATCAGCTTTTTCAGGTTAACAGACAATCAATTGGAATGATACATAATTTTTTCATTTCAAAAAAAGTAGACTGCTAGCAAGGTTAAAGAGAAAAATTATTTCTACAGCTTCTAGGTATTATTGAAAAGCCTACACTCTATATGGACATCACTCCTATTTCCATAAAAGAAAACCCCAGCAAGATGAATTGCATTGAGGATAAGTATGGACAGCCTGCATAATGAAAACCTATACCACTGACAGCAATAGTATTAGCAGTACCTTCAAAGTTACTGGTAAAGCTGGTCAAAGCTACACCACAATGCAAATCTATTACACACAAAATCTACTAGAATCAAAATAGAGAGGATGTTCCCTACAGAACACCTAGATATGTTTTTACAATAACTTTGGTGCTAAGCAGCTACAGTTGTGCATTTTACTTGTTTGCTCATAAGCTGCTTATTTAAGTATTTCTCTTTGTTTCTAGTTCTTTTAGCATATTCTGCTGATCTTTTCCCACAGCAAGAAACCAATATAAGTAGTATTAATAAAAATTATTTCAGTATTTTCCAATATATCCTACAGGAGAAAATAAAAGCTAGCTCTCAAATGGAGGAATATAGCAACTTAAATAGATGATCTGCAAGGGACACAATCAAAACAAAAGGAAATGTTTAGTGGGATGGGTTGGTTGTCTAGGTTAAAGATGATACATAAAGACAAAAAGGAGAATTTTAGCTTGCGTAAGGATGCATGGGTAGAGGTATGTATATATGTATGTATGTATGTGTGCATGTGCACTAGAACAAAATATTCAAGGACAACTGTAAAAAAATATTTTAGGATGCTGCAGAAAGCAAGCCATGGGGTGACTGCATGCAGTGTGCATGCTTGCATGGGTAGGAGGGACAACAGTATCTAGTCCATATATATTTGTATTCTTACAATATTGTTAGACATTATTTGTAAAGGATGATGTTGACATCTTTGTAAAGCTGTATTCCAGTTATGACTGCCACAATAAAATACCTGTATATATGAATTATGATCAGAGTACATTTCTAGAGAATATTTGGTAAGATCTGCATTGAAAGCTCTATCACTTGTTGAAATTATCCTCCTCTATTAAAAAACCCCAACATGTCACACATCAAAAACAATATTCAATAAAATAAAACTAATACAAAACTAATGTGTCTTCTACTGAGTTCAAGACATCTAAGCACAAGCATCTATGTTTTTATCTTTGCTTATTAACTCCATTTCCTTGTAACTCAGATTACATCATTAATTGAAAACATACACATCAATAATTGCTCTAGTCCACACACCACATTTCTTTGTTTTCTGACCCAAGAAGTAAATGCTTCTATTACCTGCCCAGTGTTTGGGCTGCATTTTATAATAGAACATTTATAATGTGAAGAAAAGTCATGAGGAGATAAATCGTCGGCAGCTTTGAACATAACTTTTCAGGTATTCTTACTTTAGGGCTATTAACAAAAACCACCAATAAATAAAGAAGTACCACACTTAACTAGTAATATTCTTGCATCTAGCAAATGCAAACATTAGTTTCAGATAGTAGATAAATTGCATTTAAACCTATCTCTTTTCATAGCAGCTGCTACTTCTCTATTTTCCTGAACAGGGATGCTCTCCTGAATTCTCTCTGCAGCAAACAAAAGTTGGTTTGTGAACACAGTACATGAAGACATTTAGCTACAGTAATTTTTTCAATTGCTAAAAAATCCCAAAACCAGCTTGTTTTTTACAATGCCAGATAAATTGCTACCTCAGTATAAATAATTTATTTGTAAGAAAAATGTTTCCCGCAATACTAGAAATTGGTCTTTCTCCTTGCTAGTTCAACAAACACTTTTCTACTTCTCTAAATCATAAGGTAGAAATCTGCTGAAGAATCATTACATATCTGGAAAACCGTTCCATTCATTGAAGTATCTCATCTCAGTTACTAGATTGCTTATTTGATAAAATCATCACCCCATTTTTCCATTTAATACATCTGTATTCCCTGGATATAAGGTATTAAAGTGATGAAATTGAAACACTGCTGACCATTTAAGTCACAATTCCATTTTAAAACTTTGTTTAGGCTTTACCCTAGCATATGCTGTGAAAGATGATTGCAAAAAAAAAACCCAAAAAAAACCAAAAAAAAAAAAAACAAACCCATCAATGATAAAATAATGCTAAAAAAATTCTTTCAGTCAATTCAAATAAAAAAGTTAGAAAAATGTTTCCTTTTGTATTCTTTTGTGTCCTCTCTTCCAGTGTTTATTTAAAACAGAAACATAAACCAGAAGCATTAATTCTAAAAACCACTAAGATTCCAACCTACAGAAGACTCATTATGTGATACAACTAAGAGATGATATTAAAGTGTTTCACTACATACAAAGGTCAGACTGATTTTCTTGCTCATGGTCCATGATATAGTATTGATCCAGAAGGTGCAGGATAGATCAACAATTCTTCTGGTTTGCCTACCCAGAAAAGCTATAGCAAAATAATTGAGGGTTTAAATTTAGTAATTGTACTTTATACTTCATTAACTCCTTGTGTAGACAATTATCCTGCATCTCCAAATATGCATAACCAGTCTTATCCCACACGTAGAGAACATAAAGAATTTAAAGCTCCTTGAAAAGCTCATGGAAAGTACCAGTAACACCAGAGGGCATTATGTAAGTTATAAGCTATATATATAACCCCTAACACCAAGTTTTATCTTCTTTCTTTTTGCCAGAAAGAAGTAGAATAAAATGAAAAGTGACAGCAGTCAATTTTGGAATCTGCTTTTCCTAGCAGGTAACACGAATGAAAAGACAATTCAAAAGCAGAGAAGTAAGGCAGATCATGGAGTCACAGAATGCCTTCGTTTGGAAGGGACCATAAAGATCAAATCATTCACAGCCTGCTTCCATGGACAGGAACACCTTCCACTAGACCAGATGTCTCAAAGCCCCATCCAACCTGGCCTTGAACATTTCCAAGGATGAGGAAGCCATGACTTCTCTGGCCAACCTGTGCCAGGGACTCACCACTCTTCCAGTAAAGATTTTCTTCCTAATATGTAACTTAAACCCACTCTTGTTCAGTTTAAAACCATTACTCCTTGTTCAATCACTAATGCTCTTCCAGAACTTCCTGTGCTGCTCTCCTGTAACCTCCCTTAAAGTAATGAAAGGCTTCTATAAGGCTGACTAATCCCAGCACTGTCAGGCTGTCTCCATAGGAGAGGTGCTCAGACTGAACATCTAGATGGCTTCTTCTAGACTTGCTCTGCATCCCTTCTCAGTTTGGGGCTCCCAGAGCTGGAAGAAGCTCCACAGAGGGGCAGAATTCCCTTCCTCCCCTGCTGCCCACAGGGCTCTGGATGCAGCCCAATAGGGCTGTGAGCCCAGATGCCCATTCATGTTGAGCTCCTCATCCACCAACACCCCAAGTCCTTCTTCCCAGAGTTGCTCTTGATCCATTTTTTGCCCAGCCTGTGTTTTATGTTGTACTTGGAATTGCCCTGGCCCAGGTGCAGGACTGTTGCATCCCGGGTTTGGGTTCAAATTAGGGGTTCTGATATATGTTAGTTAGCCGGTTCTGTGTACCCCTGTGTACCCCCATGTTCCCTCCGTGGTGGTCTGCTCCAGGTAACTTACCATTGGAGCATCACCATGCCAGCCCTGTAACCACCCCTCCATCCACTCCTGAGAGTTCTGTGTCTGTCACCCCACCCCTGCATTCCCATTTGTCCCGGAACCCAGCACACACCCCTGTCGCGTTCCCATCGGTTACCGTGTTCCACGTCACTCCCCTGTTGTCTGTCCCCATTGGGCAAGGGGGGCTTCCACCCCTGTCGGCCTGCCCCCTATAAAATCCCATGTGCCCCTCTGTTTGGGGCCATTTTGTCCATGCGGCGCTAGGAAGCAACCGCGGTTCTCCATTGCAGCTCCACGTGACAATAAACGCTCTCCAGCCAACCGCAAGGTCAAAGTGTGCCTCCTTTGCCTCTTTGCCTCGCCCCAGCGATGGCCACGAAGCGCAGCCAGCCCCAGCCCATGCGCTGAACGCCACAGCGCCTGGACCACGTGGCGCCCCGGTCCCGCCAAGAAACAGCGCCTTTAGCTAGGCTCTCCAGAGCTGCCCGGGACCGGGGAAAAGAACGCAAAGCCGCACAGGACTTTACACTTGGCTCTGTGGCACTTCATGAGATCCACACAGGCCCCTCTCAAGCCTGTCAAGGTCCCTCTGGGTGACATCCCCTCCCTGCAGTGTGTCCATCACACCACACAGCTTGGTGCTGTCAGCAGATTTGCTGAGGGTGCTCTGATCCCACTGTCTGTGTCACTGACAAAGGTGTTCAGCAGGGCCAGTCCAAACACCAACCCTTGATGACCACCAGGTGTCCACCTGAACATTGAGTCATTGACCACAATGTGCAACCTTTTAAGTGCAAACGACCTTTAAGTGCAACCATACAGACAATTCCTTATTCCCAAGTGGTCCATCCATCAAATACAGATGTTGCAGCATAATTTGATTTTTTCAATCATGCAATATATTCTATACATCCTCTTCCTCCTCACTTCCCTCCTCATTCATTCTTTAAATGCCTCTTTCTTTTTCAAAATTTTTCTATCAGTTTCTGCTCTTATTTCTCCAAATGACTTGATCACACATTTCTGACCTAACCTAGTATATAAAGCCAAAATCATTCTCAACAGAGACAGCAAACTGAATTTTATCTTTCATAAACTCCTTTGGTAGACAATTATTCTACATCTCAAAATATGCATAATTTTTCCTTCCTACCAGAGGCAATAAGCAATCTAGGAAATGACATCACCCACATGAAGAGAGGCTGAGGAGGAATCAAACATGCAGCAATAGTGGGCAGAAACAACAACCTGACTAAAAAATACTCAGTGCAAGAATAAAAGACTAGAAACAGAAAATATTTTACTTTACAGAGACAATCATGAAATCATGGCAGGCAGGCTTGGAATTTTATTCCAAGGCAGAGGGGACTTCAAAACTGTACTACTACTGCATGATAGAAGAAGATATAAAGATCTGAAGAAGATGAATTTTCAGGTTCTTCAAATCCCATCACTTAAAGCAATCTTACTTTCAAGTGTAAATATCACAAGAACTAATTTTATCATTGACTTTGTTACAAGTTTGCAGGAAGCCAAAGAGTTGCAAAAAGAAGTTGTCTTGGACTGATAATTAAGGCAGAATTTTGCATGAAATATCAGATGACAGTTTTCAAGACAACAGAGAAACACTTAGGCAGCATGAATGACTGCCTTCATGCTTGCATAGTGAAACCAGTGTCTGCAACTATGAAAATAATTAAATTTGTACATTTTTCATGTATAAAATACCATGGTCTTTCTCGTGAAAACTGTCTGCTTCTTTTTATCATATGTTCTAATGCTCAGTTATTTTGCTGGCTGAGAGGGATTTGATAAGCTTCAAATGATTCTAGTCATCTATGATATCCAAACCCAAAACCTCAGGAAGCCAATTTCTACAAAGCAGAAAAAATAAATCCCTCTCTCTGCTGCAACTACTTTTCAGTCCTTTCCTGGTGACTTCTCTCTGACTAATGCATTTGCAAAGCTTCTTACATTAGGCTGTGTCCATTTTTCTTTCTGAAGTGGTGACTCTGCAGGTCAGCTTGCCTAATTTGGAATCTAAAGTAGACATGTATTTTGTGCATAATTTTCCCTGTTTATTTGCTGCCAGACAGTTTGAGGCTTACCTCTGCCTAGAGGACAGAAAAGATGTCTCCTCGACCTTGACAGCCAAGGAATTATTTCTCAGGGTCCTTCCAATGAAGAGTTTTTCCTACTATTTCACATCTTCCTATAACAAGTTTTCTTTTGTTCATGAATCAAATTAGAAAGGAGCTTTATGCTCTCTATTTTAAGTATTAGAGTAACAGATTAATTTGTGAGCTTTCTGGACCACATAATTTTTATATCAATTTTTTATTTTTAATCTTAATTTCTCCTCTGAATTGTCACTCTTGATTACTTATAAGAACAGTCCATACTTTCAAAATTATATAAAATAGCTCCAAGTATATTATGTACCCCTACCACAAATGCAGTTATTTTTCCCACCTAACTTAGTTTTATGTAATTTTAGCCTATGTTTTCTTCAGTAAGAACAATGAATTGGTGCCAAAGACTCTAGACAGAGCAACAAATATTGTGTCAATCAATACTGGCCTCTTGGTACTCAAATGCTATTTGGATAGACAGAAGCATCTTAAAATGTCTGTTAGCTAATTCCATTTTAAATTGACAACCATGATACTCAGAAGAAACTCACAAAAACAGTTTTTAAATACTGTATGACACATACAATACTTCTGGAATCTGCTTAAAAGTTGAGTGCCTACGAGTTTGTACAGAACCCATAAGTACTGCATCTAATTTTAATCAGATCACTAATTTTGTCGTCACTAAATTCACATGTAAGTATTTAAGCTAGAACTCCTCATTTGTTATTCTTTTGCTATTTGCAAACAAAACCAAACCCCAACTTCAGATGCATTCTGTCCTCGTTAATACAGGTAAAATATTTTGCTTGTTCTTACTCTCAGAAGAAAGATGGAAAACAGGCACTTGGAAATGACAAATATGAGTACCAAATACTGAAAGCTAAATTAAACATGTACTTGGAGATGGAAAGTACAACTTAGTTTTTTAAGTTTCTTTCCCATCATAAAGAAGTCACTTTTGAACAGGGATTTTGCCTTCAGAATAAATTAAAATTGAGAGCACAGGGCATAGCTGAAGAACAAAAGGATTAAATCTACAAAAGCTAAGACATTTCCTGCAAATTTGCAGGTAACAATGGCAAACTACAGACACTGTAATGTGGAAACAACAATAAAACCAATGAAGAGAAGCAGACATTCTTACTCTTCTATGTACTTGCTAAGCAAGAATGTGTGGTAAAGCTGATGTTTGTAATGCCACTTTAAATGGGAAACTGAAATGGATGTTTTATTAAAGCTCCCAATCTCAGAATATAAAGATACTAGAAATTCTTCATATCTGGACACACTGAATTACCTATTAAGATTACAGAATCATTTAGGTTGGAAAGTCCAGACATTAACCCATCAGTGTCAGGTCTACCACTAACTCATGTCCCTGTGTGCCACTTCTACATGTTTTTTAAATACTACCACTGCCCCAGGCAGCTTGTTCCAGCGCTTGACAACACTTCTGGTGAAGAAATTCTTCCTAGGATGAAATCTCAATCTCCTGTGGCTCAACTCAGTACTGTTTCCTGTTGTCCTGTCACTTGTTACCAGGGAGAAGAACCCGATCCTCACCTGCTTACAATATTTTCTGTTTTAGAAAGTGATAACTCCCCCTCCATCCTCTTTCTCAAGTCTGAACACCCCCAGCTCCCTCAGCTGCTCCTCATCAGACCTGTGCTCCAGACCCTTCCCCAGCCCTTCTGCCCTTCTCTGGACACACTCCAGATCCTCAAAGTCCTTCTTGTAGTGAGGGGCCCAGAACCTGACACAGAATTTGTGGTGTGGCCTCACTGGTGTCCAGCAGAGGATGGCCACTGCCCTGCTCCTTGCTGCCCCACTGTTGCTGATCTGAGCCAGGTGTCATTGGCTTTCTTGGCCACCTGGGCACAACTGGCTTATGTTCCACTGGTGTTGACCAGCTCCCCAAGGTTTTCCACACAACAGATCTCCAGCCACTCTTTCCCAGCCTGTATGGGGTTGTTGTGACCCAAGGGAAGTCCTGACTCTTGACCATGTTGAACCTCAGACCACTGGCCTTGGACCATGGATCCAGCCTGTCCAGATCCTCTGCAGAGCCTTCCTGCCCTCCCACAGATCAACAATCTGACTGAGAGGGCATTTCATCCCCTTGTCCAGATCACTGATAAAGAAATTAAGCAGGATTGGCCATAATACTGAGCAAATCTAAAGGTCAATCATAGCTAAAGACAATGTGAATGTAAATGTTCAACTTTATAAAAGCCACAAAGAATGAAAAATATCAACAAAAAGTGCCTTTGTGTAAATTTCTGACTCCAATATCCTACTGCTTCCTTGACAGTTTGCATCCTGGCAGTATTTGTAAGAGGTTCCAGGGTTTCTTAACATAGATCTGACCCTTTGAAACCTTTCTCCTAACTGACTAGAAAGGTTGATCACCTAAAGCACGTAATGAAAAGAAAAGCTTTGGAATATATGTTGCATTGTCACAAATTGATGCCATTTTCTACTACTCAGTCTCCATCTGGAAAAGGAAGAATTTAATCATAACAGACATAAGGTTCATTTAAATGTTTAAATTTGGGAGCAAGAGGGTGTATTTATAAAAGTACTATTTCATACAACATTATTCGTAGGAATAGAGAAGCTGAATGGGTTGGGAATTAACATTCCTGCACAGGGAACAAGAAGGATAAGGGTACATGCCTGTTGTGTGTATTCTTCTCCCCAAGCAAAGGGGTGGCCTGGGCAACTCCTAACCCCTCTGAAGATCCTCTCACAGCTCAGAGCATTAGAGTCTCTTCCACTCTAAAATCCATACCTGCTATTTCTCCTTTCCTGAGATAAAATTATCTATGCTTTAATCCATGCATACTTTCTGTCCCAGGGATCCCGTGTTCTGTAATTTTTTTGAGTGCCTGACCTCAGAGTTGCCCATCTACCCATTTCACAGCCCACATTCCTCTTGCTGAAACTACATTCTAACTCCATGTGGGCCAGTCAAACTGTGGGAGTGACCAAATCCCTGGATCCCTCTTCTCCTTTATTACCAAAGGCCACCACCACCTATTATTATGCGAGCCTGATGTCTTGCTTGGCTTCTCTCAGAAAAAGTGGTTTGCCTATTAACTTTGGATGAGATTGAAAATAGCACTGCAGTTACGAAAATACTAGGAAAGTGAAAAGAGGCCAGGTGTAGGTAAGAAGGCATTTACAGCAGCATTCTTCATACAAAGTGACTTATTTCAGCAATACATATCCAAAATTTGCAACAGCCAGAGTTACCACTTGAATTTTTCTTTTTTTCTCCAAGCATTATGAAATGTAACAGTGAAGGCTGTTGTCTCCAAAAGAGATCAAGATTGCCTCGAGACTATCAAGAGAGTTCAAAGGTACTATAAACTCTGTATTCAGCATTGCAGAATCTGAAAATGTTTTACATAATCAATTAAAACTTTGAAAAGAAGAGAGAAAACATTTTCTGAATTCCTAAACTGATCAAGGTTCCAACTGACAGCAAAAAATCCAAGGATTTTTTCCCTAAACCGTAGCTGCACATGTTATTGCTGTGACCGATTGGTTTTATTTTGAATTCTTTTGCTTTTATTCCCATACATCTAAAGCTGCCTTTATTCCCTATGTGATATCAGCAGATCTCCAAGTCTATGTCAGCAAAAAACAAACAAAAAAAAAAAACCCAAAAAAAAAAAACCAAAAAAAACCCCAAAAATAAAAACCCAACAAAAAACCAACAAGGCTTTCCATCTTTCACAATCTGATGTGCACCTACTCTCATTCAACAAAAGAACTGTCAGTAGCTCCATTATCAAGTACAGTAATAAGCTTAACTTCTGTGTGCAGTTCTAAGCCACTTCCCATAGGAACTACACAAATGCTTCTTTGTTAAATCCTGATTCAAGATTATGGACTTTTTATCTGCAAACTGCAAGGTGCTGCAAAATCTCTAGTACTGGAATCTTTAGTAATCATATCAGTGACAATACACAAAGTTGCAAATGTGATGATTAGAGCATCATAAGCATCTTACATGAAGAATGGAGCAGAGATGTGTGGCTAGGTAATTTCACCCACCTAAAGGAAGAGCCTTATGTACATATGCTAAATAAGTATTACACAGTTTTTGTATTTTATCTGAAACAGCCTTTCCACAAGATCCATATAATTAATACATCTCCATGAATGGGGGAACTCCATTCTTGTGGGATAGGTTGTATCTTTAAACCCCACAGCTTTCAGATTGACCTTAATTTTTATTTATTTATCACAATAAATAATTGTACATTTTGGGTCAATATCTCAGTAAGGAGATTCAGGCACTTTGTAAATTTGAAAAAGGTTTTGCACATTTCATATAAATGTGCTCAATATTGTTTACAATTCAAGCATTGTTATTTTTTTATTTGGCACGAGCAACAATATTTACAATTGCATGAACATAGGTAAATGCAAGAGGGTACACCTAATTTATACAGTCCATTTCCTTTCCATAAGAGACCTCCCTCTTCCTAAAAATCAAATTAAATGGTAATATGCATTAGCAGAAAGTAATAAAATTGTACTTTATTTTACTAGAAAGACTACATTGTTGACCTTTTTGTTTTGATTAAAACTAACAGGAATGCACATGAAATTTACCAGTACTGTATCTGACTTATGAAATGCTCAGCTGCATTAGAAGTCAAATATACAAAAAAATTATTTATACTGCTATCTAATATTTTTCCTTTCCCTTAAAGACACCCTCGTAAGATGTGTGCTATGTCTGTATTCTAAAGTCATTTCTTCAATTATGACTATATAAAAAACAAACATAATCCAAGGTGTTTTTTCTGTGTGCATGTTTGTACCTGCATATGCAGGCCTTTATAACCAAATATATGTGCAAACACATGGCTGGTGGCAAACCCCTCTACAAAAGATCACAAAAAGGTATTGTGTATATATACACAAATATATACACAAAGCCAGTGTATCTTCAGTATCTTTTACAAAACCTGTACAACACCTCAAAGGTCATAAATCATAGCTTGTAAGAAAATATGGATTGCAGAGGGAATAGCAGCCTCAATGGATTAGGTTTCTTTCAGTTTGCAGTTTATATTAGAGTGTACTTGTATATTTATTGATTAAAGGACAAAATAGATATCTTCTTTCCTTCTTTTTCCTTAGCAGTTACATTTGATCAGAATGGTTTCTTAATCCTCCTCCTTTAATTATATCTCTACACAGCATGGTAGAGAAAAAAAGTTCTGTTTACACAGAATTGTTGAACTACACCTAGGAAAAATAAGAACTGATATCCCTTTAAACTACAAAAATGAAACAAAAGAGATCATCTAGGTAGCCAAAGTAAAATTAGTGGATGTTCTGTTTTCTTTCAGTGACATACATAAGCATCACTTCAGGGATTTACCAGTAAAAAATGGATACTTAAAGATTTTGATTAAGTAGGTACTGTTTCATAGTTGCCAAAAGCATCCCCAAAATAAATTGGGTCTTTTTCACTGAAATTCCCTATCAACATGTTTTTCCACTTTCTTGGCATATACAGGAACAATCCCATGTGGGCATGAAAAAAGAGAAGTCCTTAATGAGTCATTATAGTACATGGCCTAAAAGAACTACTTGTAGGCTCCAGTGTCACCAAACACAAACACACCCACCGCCGCAATTCTGACTGATGAGTGTGATGTAACTAAAATGCACAAACCAAAGAACAGGCAGTGAAATTTTGAATATGTTACTGAGCTCATTTTTCCTGAAAAACATAACTTCAAATACATTTGCATTTATAGTATCATCATTCTGCCTGGCCTATTAAAAGTCCTGAAGGATACCATGTTTCCAGTCAGCAGTTCCATGTTCCTCTTTCTGAGTCTCTAAAATGTTGGTACAGCAGGGCCACTTTAGGACATCATTAGTTACGACTACAACTCCTCAAGGGTTTGAAAATAGCTTCCAATTTCTTAGAGTACTTCTATTCCTCCTTAACATCAATCAAGAAAAACTGGTACACCAAGTCAGATAACAAAGTTCTATGGTGGTGGAAGAAACGAAAAAGAGCCAAGTAGAGACTAACCATAAAGGTTACATTCTACTGGTGTTTTCCACTTCACTGGTAAAAAAGGTACAAACCTATGCTTTTAGGGAAAGAGCAGAGATTCAGATGAAAAGTTAGAGGAACATAGGCGATGTACAATACACATAATATGGGATTTGGTGCACCAGACCAACAACTGGTTATAGTTAATTATGCTATATTATCCTTTTACTAGTCAGCCACAGTTAAATGCTACAGGTCTCCTTGATTCCACTTTTCATAACAGAGATGGTACCAGCAAAACTGGCAGGTTAGGATGTTGGAGCACTTATTGCTCTTCAAATATTCATGAGCTTTCTTCATTGTGCCTTTCAAAACAAAATGAAAATTAAAGAAATCATGTTTTACCAACATGAAAATGTAGTAATATCCAAATAGCCAGAAAGAGGTTTTATTTTTTTCCCAATATTCCCTGATTGGTCTAAAACAAAGCTGTAGGCAACATAACACTGTCACTGATTTTTAATGACATTGCAATGTTAACTGCAAAAAGAAAACAAACAAAATTAATTTACAAAGCATTTGGTTTTTTTCTCTCGAAATAATAAGTTAAAATGTAATGGTGAAACAAGTGCTTGTGGCCTAAGGAAAAATTCAGTATGATAAATATGCAGCATAAGACGTTCCTAATAGGTGGAGCCATCAGTTGACTAACCAAGAAACAGAAAGCTATTCTTATTTGCTAACACTTGTTAATCATCTTTTTTTTTTTAAGTTTCAGGTTTGTTTCACATGCAAAAATAATACACTTTTCTTTTACCCACAAATACAATACTGTGGTAAGATCTGAGTTGTATTGGTGGTTATGAAAAGGATGGAGTCAAAGCTTACTTACAGCTTACCAAAAGATGTAACAAGGTCAATGACTACAGTGTAGCTTGTGAGATTTAGGTTGGGCATTAGAGGGAAAACCGAAAAAGTCTTTAGCAATGTAAATGAAGCACTGATGAAATGTCCAGAGACACATGGTAGATCCTCTGTCCCTGGAGGGCTTTAAGTAATACCCAGGCAGAGCCATAGAGAGTGGACCTGATCAAGGGCTTGTGACATCCCCACCCTGGGTGCCTGGCAGGACTGAGTGACTCAACACAGGTCTCCTTCAATCAAAATTTCTGTGATTTATTTGTTATACCAAATTAATAGTGCGGCTAATGCTTTAATGCAAGACCTATACCTTTGAAAAACCCTTACAAACAATAAACAATGACTATTTCATACTCTACTTTTTTTTTTACTAGCTGCTCACTAAACTTCAGGAGAGTAATTTTTTTCAATTAAATTTAGAAAATACTCCTGTTTAAGGTGCATTAATTCAAATACTGATAAAACAAGATGCTTTAATTAATTAGCTATTTGAGAGAACACACATGTTTAAGCGTAAATTCGACACTAGACAATTATTAGTTATGTAGACATACAGATTTAATCAAGGAATATACCTGATTTCATACTTGAAGCAGAGGGACATGCATTTACTATATCTTCAAATTACAATTATTTACATAAAATGAAACCTATAATTTCAGTGCTTTCAAAGTTTGGTAGTATGAAAAAAATATTTTCCATTTCATCTGCTTTCTAATATCCATACATAGCAAAAGTACCATGTTCCTAGAGCTCCTGAGTTCACAAAAGATAATTGAGTTGCATCATACATATCATACATTCTATTAAAAAGAGTTTGAAAAACCCCAACAAAACACTGACCAGCAACACCCCCCCTCCCCCCAGAAAAATGTATTAATGTCTTCAGATTACTGAAAATTTTTCTACGTTTGTACTCTGGATTAATATGCTTAGATAATAACATTTGAACATTCCCATATTTGTATTCTTTTAAAAAGCATCTAAACCAATTGACATCATAGAATATATTTCACTTAACTATTATAAAATATGTAAAAATGAACAGAATATCCCAAACCTCACATTTTTTAGAATTTCAGATATATTACAATTGTTTTCTTACACTATTCAAGAATTCTCTTCAACCATATTTATTCATTTCTCTTTATGCTAACAATCTTGCATATTACATTTTTGGCATCTTGTAATTTGAAGAAATATTGGTCAGTATGCATAGCTAACATTAAGGGATGAGGGCACCAAGCCAAAGATAACTGCAAATAAAGCAATCTTGCTGTCTGAGTGTTCTGGAAAGACACTTGACATTTCAAAAGCTAAAATGATCCCACTTGACTTAGGAGAAACTAAAATACATAATTTAAAAGCTACTTTGAGACTAATTTTTTATAGAAAACTCGTCAAACATTTCAAGTTGACCAAAACATAATTTTTATGTCAATTTATTAATTTTTGAAAGGACAATAATTACTTGATTATTTATGAAGTGAATCACGTTCCCTCCACTGGTAACAAAACAGTTTCTACACTGTTCTATGCTGTGAAGAGTTTACAGCCTACAAAGACAGCATGAACCTCTTTGTATAATTCATTACAGATGTAAAAATCAAATGCTTTTGTCATAATAAAGCTAACCCAGAATCCCAATTACAGGAATGCAGAGGGGAAGTACCACTCATTACATTTCACTAAATAAATTAAAATGTTTTTTTGGATGCATCCTCTGTTCTTAGACAAGTTGATAAAAATCCATGTTATTAAATTTTTTATTATGTATTTTACTGCTGAGTTGTAATTCATGTTTCAAACTGATACGAATTAAGAATGATCCAGTCTCCACTACCTGATATTTCAGTATCTGGCAAATCCAATACTTACACATGATAGATCTATTAATGCATATTCATAGTGAGACCACAGAAATATGTCAAAAGGCAGATATGTAGTCATATGTGTATGAATTTGCAAACATATTCTCCTTCCAATTGTTAAACACATTAAGCACTGAACAGTTTAAATAAAACTTTTCATTTTTTAAATTAAAAAATAAAGGTCTAAACCAGTATTTATCATGTTGCTGTGGCATTAGCAATTGAGTTTCCTTTTTATTCTAGTCAACTACATCAATATCTTAATCACTATTTTTTCATCCATTTAAAGAAAAATCTCTTTTCTAGGTATTCATTCCCTTAGCAAAATCCTACTACAGAAGACTACAGAAATCATTACAAGATTTTTTTTTAACTTATTCAAAATAACTACACTAGTGATATGTCTACAAAAAAATTTATTTGAATTTTTCAAGGCAGGCAGATAGACTATGGTGAAAATTAGATTTTTCTTGAGTAATTTGAGTAATACTGGAATCCAACAACACACCAAGAGAATGTATAAAACAGAATATGGAAAGGAAATTCTTCCACCAAGAAATGAATGCTTTTAAAGATTTAACTTAGTTGGAGCAATTAGGATGAAACAACTTTATTACTTGCTAAGTTTAAACAATCATTTTTATGTTTAAGAACTGTGAATGAGCTTCTCCCTTTTGGATGCCAGCTGAAGAAGACAGTCACTTTTATTTAGGCAACACTGTAGAAACACACTTAATTTAAAATGTAATTTGTAAAATATGTTTTATACTGCAGCAAAAAAGTGGATCATAAAACTGGCTCCTACAATTTAGGAGAAATAAGTTGCAACTGCAAACTATCAGTCTTTTTAAAATATGGTGCAATTCTCTACTTGTACAATTACATATATAAACAAGACTTTTGTATCATAACCCACTGAATGGAAAAAGACTTGGTAATTTTTTTTTCTTTTCCTTTTTGAGGTCTGTTTCTCTCAGAGAAAAATACAAATACTGCTTTAAAATTTAGAATTATGAGAAGGAATGTTAAACAATCCCCTCTGAGACTAATACTGTGTTTATATAAATAACTTGAAATGTAGAAAATGTATGGATTTTTAAAAGTATATTTTTAATAGCTACTCAACAAACATTGTGGCTTAGAGGCAATTTTAAAGAAATTCTGAAGTACAATGAACTAAATATAAAACTGGATTATAGCAACAGTGTGTTAATGTGAGTTGCAACTGGTGTTTATAAGAAAAGATTATATTTTAAATACTTTAATTAAATTATTCTATCCAAGCCAGAAATAAATTTATGCTAAACAAAGTTTCACAATTGTTTTTGTTACGTAAATCTACCTCTGACTGCAAATCAAGTGTTCTCTTAGAACTGGTAATCTTCCTAGCAGTGTGATGTAACAGATACTGTTTGAAATGAAAGTACAAAATGACAATACATTTTGTTGGTAGTCTTTGGAGGGGCAAAATCAAAATGTAAAAAAACCCAAAACAACAACAATGACCCTAATGTTCACAATATGATCGTAATTGCACAACTTACATGTAATCATTTATTTTCACTTTAAATCAGTCTTGAGGTCCAAAGGCAAGTGTTTACGTATATTACTTCTGCTGTGTAGTAGCTCACTGGAGAGGCACCCAGCACACTGGTTGTAATACAGGGGTTAACACGGGCACTGGAGCAATAAAGCTATATGATACTTTTTTAGATCACACAAAAAAAGAAAATACAACTAACACCAGAGAACAGAAGCCAGACCTTGAATTAAATGGAAGTCTGGTATTATATTAAACTCTCCTAACACAGTAAATAAAGCAAGAACCTGAAACTGTATTTCTGGCAGTATATGAAGATGTTGTGGCCATTTCAATTTTTGTTGTATCAGAAATATGTGTCTTGGAACTCAGAAGTGAGGTGCGTTTTTCCTGAAGATTAACTTAAGCACTTCTCTCTAATGATAAAATGGTGCAAAATTAAACTTTTTATTATGACTGATAAATTGCTGCCAAATTTCTCACCAAAGAATTGAAGTAACAATGCAAAGCACTACATTTCCCACAGAAAAGCTTAAATTAAAATAATAGTACCTGTGGATCTCTCTACAAGACAAATCAAACCTGAAGTACAACACATCTCTGTTTTCCACAGTCAGAACAAGCAACTGGGAACAAACTGTGTACAAATAATAGGCTTCTGCTCTGTTCATCTTGACAATTCAAAAGTGAATCTACACCCAGCTTCCTTCATCTGGCTATTATACTACAGTATTTTTAAGGGTACAGGTTAAGGGGGACAACCCACCTTCCAGGATGATTAAAAATAGTTTGGAAGTTTGTCTCATCTTATTGCTCATACAGAAAATCCTTTATTAGGTACCATAGGACAAAGGATTTGCAACTGTCTATTATCTGAGAAATATGCTATTGCAGTAATTTATTTCACCGTATGGGTCTTGAAGATGCACAGTGGTATCTCAAATCAGCTTCTAAAGAAAACTGCATGCCATTTTTGTGACATTGGGAATACTGATAAAACTTACACAAAAAGAAAATTTGGGGTTTTGATAGTTATGAATTATATATGGTGCTGACAGGATTGTTCAAGAGCTCTTTTCTGCTTCAGGGATTAGTTTCTATAAAGTTTTAATTTGACTTTTCCTTATTAATTATTCCCACAGACAGGCGACTGAAGTTTTGTATTCACTCCTGAACATTCCTAGAAGTCCCTAACAGAACTAAAAAAGATGTCCTCTGATAGGGTTTCATTCCCAAAATACATCAATACACAGCTACCTTTCCTCGCATTAACAAGACTCTTGGTTTCAATGTCAACAGGATCCCCTATGAAACAAAATTAGGTGTCAATACCTGCAAGATTCTATGTGAGCAACTACAACAATAATAAATATATAACCAAACTAGATTTAAATGTCTTTACAAAAGCCCTACACTGTAATTTTTCCTCTTAACTTAAGGGAAATTTTCAGAGGTTTTGAAATATGTGAAAAGACCCCAACTTCTCCCTGCACACTCCAACATAAACAGTAATGTCATTATAATGGAGAAAGGGGCAGCAAGTTAAAATAGGTACTGTTGCTTTGTTAAACTACATAAAACTCTGAAACTCTCCTCTACTTCTATAATAAGCTTTCATTGATCCTCATAATTACCAGGGTTTCTATGGAAATATTTGCTTCAGGATTCAGAAAAAATGAACATTTTAATGTCAAAAGCAAACAAGACTCCTTTACTAGCTGCTAGATTTTGTGAAAGGAAGTAAGTATCATTAATACATACAACCAGGTACAGATTGCTTGCCACCTACTTACTCTTTAGGTAATTGAATTCTTAAAGTCTACTAGCGTTAAAGCTGCAATCTATGCACAGAAAACAAATACTAAAACCAAGCAAAGAACCTCAAAACTTGGCACCAAACATCAACAATCTGGCTGACTTACTTCAGTAAATTTAGATTTCTGAATAACTAACAGAACAAAACCTAAAGAGAAAATATTTTTGTGAAAAGAGGAAGAAGTTAATAAGAAAGCAATATATATGCATATATAGTAGTTAGATACTACTATGTACTGTAATATATTACCACCATTTTATAGAAGCACAAACATACATATATACATAACATATACAACACCACTAAAGAAGGTAACAGAGGCCCTGGTTCTTAAAAGATTATCTCTACATTTACCTACAAGCATAAACATGGTTGTCACTGTTTACTCTCATTGCATCACTAAAAGAGGGCAAAAGAGAAAGAACCACACACAGGATAGGAAAATTTAACAGGGGAAAGACTTATTCAGAAAAAAAGAGAAATTCAGAATTCAATACAGCAACAATTCAAAATAATTCCGAAAGACAAAAAGAAAGGTGTATCTATTTAAATAATATAAACTGAGGAAGAGATTGCAAACCAGTAATGGGTGAGGATGAAATATTTAAAACTCAGAAATGTATTTACCACTTGCTCCATTCTGTCTATCCATAAAGGTTGCTCTTATCTCCCCAAAAATGCATTTGCCTTCTGAGTTATATTGTGCAGAAGACACGGTGTTTTAAAACTAGATTCAAAAAAGCTAATACTCTAAAAGTTTTCGTGAGATCTCTCTCTTAGAGAGATTTGCTAATCCACGTAAGAAGCAGACGTTAAACATTCTTTTTTGATAAAATACCCACAGTATGCTTATTCTTTATGATTTACATGACAAATGCTAAATATTGGAGAGAAAATGCAGGAAACTCTCAGTAGGACAACCTGATCCCTTGATAATTAAAATATTTTATTTTAAAATAGAAAGCTAATGTATCCTAAATATTTAAACATTAGAATTTAATAGTATCTAGGGAAACTATTTTAACATTGTTAGTGGTATCTCACTTCTGAGAAAAGAATACATAATCCAGTTACAAAAAATAAGTGCAAGTTACAGTTACGTTTTTTTCTTGTGACAATTGGACTTGATTCAGTATAAATGCTATCTTATTCGTCCAGATTTCTACTTGTGACAGCTAATGCCTTATCTATAATATTTTAATATAAAAACTATATAATTCCATTATAGTTTGTTGAAACTCATTTTTTTGCTTCAACAAACACCCTTAGCAGACGAAAAACCTTTAAAAAAACCCCACGTGTCTTCACAGACACTAAATGCATCATTAAATGTTGAAAACAGGCAATATGAAAAAAGAATAGTACCCATTTTAGAAAATAAAAAGGCTACATATCTAGAGAGCTCTTTTTCAATACTCAGAATCTTAGAGTTTTCAGCAAAAGACCACAGTTAATCTCAGCTCCTTGTGCCAAGCATTTCTTCTGAAAAGCTTTCTGCAATTGCTTTACAGCCAGAAATAGAGACTTTTTAAGTTACGCAAAACCCAGAACTACTAGGTAATGGAAATTCTACAAGACAACTACGAAGCCAGCTGTCGTCTTCTGCAGGTTACTTGACAGGCAACATTGTGAGATAAATTTATTCGCTGCACTCTGCTAACCGCAATCCTAGAAACAACTATTTGGGCACTTTGTTTTTTCAAAGTTCTTCAGTGATTTTGCAAGGCATAGCTGTACTAAGTGCTGGATTTGAACACTTCCTTCCAAACATTTTTCAAAGGTGACTTCTTTAGGGGTTTATTTTTTGGAGTGGTGGTATTTGGATTTGCTTTTTCCCCTCCCCTGTGTTCTGTTAGTGGAAGTCTACTATTTAAAGCCTGCCTTGAAATTGTTTTCTGCGGCTATAGAGAAAACACTAGTCTGACTGCTTTTCTAAAGTGGAAGTAAAGCATTAGACTTTTATCTTTCACTACTGAAAATAATGCGGTTGTAAAGTAATTCTTAGTAAATATACACTTAACATTACTGCAAGATCAGACCCTTAAAACATCTACTCCTGTTTCACAGGCTAGTTTTGAATCTTTTTATCTTTGAACACAAAATTTTTTATCTTTGAACACAAAACTTTTGTGTTTCAGAGCGCATAGCACTCTGCACTATTACAAACTTGATATGTAATAATTTACTTAAAACAAATTCCCAGCACTAAGGATATCAAAAAAACCCAGAACTAGAGCATAAAATTGAAGAGACAGTTACACAATTCTGTGTGTGCTTGCTGCCCTAGCTCACCACTCTGCATCTTCACAACCACCTAATTCATTTGACATACAGTCTCCCCACAGCTGAGAAAATCCCACTTCCTTACCAGTTCTTAGGAAAAGCTTAAATACAAAACCCGCTATGTTTAAGTAAAGTTAGGGTTTTGACACAAATCAACAAAAGACAGGAAATTCAGACAATCCATGCTTAATTCATGATTGCCTAACAAAAGGGCAAAATGTTATGAGGAACTAATGTTTAGCTTGAACTTCACTTTGTCTGTGCTCTTGGGCAAATAGGTGTTTATCTCAAAGATTATAGTAATTCAGTCTGTCCTGACAGTCTAGAGGTATTCTAGTGATTATTTAGCATTTAAAAATGTTTTGGATGTAAAGAAACTTTTAAACTAATTGTCAATGTCCTAGTGTGCAACACTCCAACAGACAACATTAATTAAAAACACATCTTGAGAAAATTATGCTAGATCTAAAAAAGGATATAATAACATAATTTCTTTCAGAAGTAAGCAAAACATTTTTTGTATACAAAAATACAAAATAATTAATTTTGTAATGTAACATTAAATAAATAATGTTTTTTTTCTCATCAGTTAACAGCTCTCAGTATGTATACATACTTCAATTCCTGTTTGAATCCTAATCTCTCTGTATACTACAAAGAATATTTTTATGGTCAGAAAAATGTCAGAAAGGAAAGCAGCCAATGGATACATTATTAGAGTGTAGTGTTTTTTATTTAATCTTTTAGGCTTCCAAATAAAATGCAGTATTTTAGTGCACTTTAAAAATACTAACTACATTTAAAAAAAACATGTCTGCCTTGTAGCTTTGTATGCTATCTAACCTATGTAGAAATTAGAAAAACAAAAGAAGGAAATTAATAAAGTGACAAAGACTGCACTTTACAGCCTTCTCTAGAGGACATGAAGTTACTTCACACATACCTTAATGAGTTAAATGAAGGAAAACAATAATAGTTTTTGCTGTTAATTATTTTCTTTATTTAATGAAGTTATTATTGATAAATTAATGTATCAAATGGTTAACTTTTTTTCTGGAAATTACAACATTACAATTTTTCCCCAGCTGAGTTACTAATCAATTATGAACTTGTCCCAGACATCAAAATTCCTCTAACTTTCGTAGCATAAATACCTGCCACTGAACAGTTTCAAAGAGGGCTTTCAAAATCCTGCATCTGTACAAACCTGGTGTCAAGACTTTAATTGTCAAAGCAAGGACAACGCAGGATTATCAAAAACAGAGGACAGTTGCACAGGTCGGTGTGCTCTCACCCAGTCACAGCCTCATAGAGCCTCAAACACTCTCTGATGGAGCCTGACGAACCGTGTGAGCAAAGTTAAATCTTTACAAGACCATGGGACACCACCTAAAAGGCTTCCTGAGAAGTCAGGCATGTCCTCCTCAACTGATTTCCTCTACTGAGGAAATGAGGGCTTCAAAAGCCTCTGGGGAACTGCAGCTGCTCTTCTCCCCTTGAGAAGAGAGACAGATTCTTTCATAAAGGAGGCTCAAAAATGAACAGAGCTCACAAAAACTGTAAGGTGCTCACTTTTTAACTTACCAGCAACCAAAGCAAATGTGAGAAAGTCTTCAACTGAATTGCCAGAAAATAAATGAGAAAAGGGTGATGCCTGGCTCAACCCTGCAACACTCATTAACCTAATAAACATTCACTTGCTATCACATTTTTATCTAAAGCAAAATCTTGACTTCCTTAGAAATCATAAATTATGCTTATAAATTCTACTTTGTTACAGTTTGTTTTGCATTTTCAGCTCAGATATTAAAAGCAGAATTTATTTGTCAGGTTGGCAAGCTGAGACATGCTGAAGATTATAATGCTAAACAATAAGTCAATAATATGTCCAAAATCAGTCAGTACCTCAGCTGTTTTATTGGATCCTTAACAGCAAAAAATAGTTGAATTTTTAAGCAAATAGTAAAGCTTAATAGAAACAGTATCAACAGAAAATATTCTAAAAGTCCCAGTAACTGAATGCAATGATGCTAAGTGACTGCAGATTACAACACGATAGTGACAGACGGGCCTTAGTATACAGAAGAGAACATGAGGCTAGATAGAGCTACATCAGCCAAATGCTACATTTATTCTTCACTCATTCATTCTCTGAAACATGCCTTCTGTATAGCTATGGACACTTCATTTTCTCTCTCTTTATTCTTTCATAAGCAAGGTTTTCTCTCTCCTAGGTTTCTTTGCTTTAGTTTTTCAGTTGTTTCCCTACTTTCAGGAAAAATCAAGTTTTCCTCTGAGTAACTGCAGCGAATGAAGGGTGAAATCAGTTTGAGAAATTATTGATCCTCAAAACATGGATTCCATTATGTCCATGATAACTCTTCCCACATGAGTTGTCAGAGTCAGAAGGGACAAGAGTAGGGCCCCTAGATCTGCAGTACAGAGACAGAAGAGACAAGTCCGCCTTCAGACTCTATCCTGCACCTCCTGCCCTTCCGCAGTGACAAGAAGCACCTTCATTATTATCGTCTGGTGTTCTACAGACAATTTTCCTTCCTGAAATTCCACAAGACATTTCACAAATTCAGAAATTCATCTTGGACAAGTGGTGTCGAGCTGAGAAAATCCATTTTCAGCTCTGACAACATCTGCTCTGCCCATGGAAGTACAAACAACAGCAGACCAGAGGAAAGGGCAGTAAAGGCCCATGTTCCCTCTCCTCTGCCATGCTCCATGCTCTGCAGGTGCAGCAGCTGCATGGTGGCCTCATATTCCAATACTGTGGACATAAGGTGAGCAGAACTCTGCAGAACAATGTACCCTTGAATGCACAGTACAAACCTCAGTGAAGTGCAGAATTTGAAAAGGAAAATAGAAGAATGAGTTTGTGATCACTGGAATGGTAATTTATCACTTCAACATAGTAATTATTTATTAAAATCTAGGCAGTATAAAGTAAAAAAAATCAGCAAGCCTGAAATTAACATCTCAAATTCACAGTTTGTAAATCCTGCTGAAATTTAGGCATTTAATTGGGAGAAAGACATTTGAGAAACTGGCCTTATGGCAAAAAAAAAAATTGTTGTATTTAAGGTCAGGATCTTATTTGAAAAAGTAAAGCAGCCTTTCCAAACAAGCACTAGAACTTTTCCTATACTAAATAAAAATCTGTCCTTCTATGTGGCCTATCAGAGAGGACATTTAATTCTAAGATGCTCCTCTCTATTTACCATAACAGCATTTTTAAAGGACCATCAACCTCATTCAAATTTTATGGCCTACAACAGGTGGTCAATCCACATTTTTGCTTGCTTAGTTATGCTTTTACAGCATCTAGAAACACATATATATTGCTGCCATGGTGCATATATATTTTTTTATTTTCTCTCAAATATTCTCCTGGTCTCCAGAACTGTTCAAAGGGGATGATATTCAATCTGCCCAGTAACTGCCAATTCTATAAGGATACTTTGCAGCAAATATATACACTGACTTTCATACTTCCAACCACAGATACTTTTAAGCAAGTCAAACACTTTTTATAAATTTCCTATTTTTATGGATAAAGGTTTTGAAAATTTTTATCTCTACATTTCCAAGTGTTTTGATAACACTCCCTGTGAACTCTGGTTCAATCTTCACAAAAAATAAAGATATAAGTATATTACATACCATAGTCTGTGATCTTACAGGATACTAAATACAGTTCTTTCAGGTTCCGTCCCTCTCTGGCAATCACCTCCACACATCTGGAAGACACAGTAAAATTACTGTTATAAGACAGTAAATCACTTTTAAATATCAAGAGTACAATCCACAGGTAAAATGTACCTCAGTTGTAAAATGGATGTCAGTTTCTTAATTTTGCAAATGGATCCATACATTTCACTGAAAACAAATATAGCTACATATTTACGCTACAGAAAAATATTATTTTAAATTGAATGCCTTTATATGGATATTCCCCTATACCTCTGAAGTCTATGTGAGTTGCTTGAAATACATACAGACGAGCACTTTGGAAAATTACACAAATGTGAATTCCCATTTCTTTATTACTTTGGAAAGTTTCTGCAAATTTTAAGCTTTGACAGCTTTCCTCAAGGGAAAAACTATAAATGCACTGTAATGAGGACAAAATATAAAAAATTGTAATTTTAAATTCATGTTTGTATTTCTTCAGTGATTACTGTATGAGTCAGCATTCATCAGGTCATGAAATGCTACACAATCATGGTGTTCCAACACATTGCTGGAGAAGCTTGTATAGATGAAAAAACAGCTCATTCACTTGCCTTATCATAACTGTGAAGAATATGCAATGAAACATAGAGGTTTTTATGTTATTCTTGCTGTTTGATTTTTGTAAGCAAGAAAATTAATATGAATTAATTAATGAAATTAAATAGGAGCTTATTATGTACCTGTGACCAAGCCAATATTGCAGTGCTATGTTTCCAAGCGCAGTGTTTATAACCTATCCCTCAGTAATCACAGAATCATAAAATACGTTTTCAATCCTATTAATGTAGATCAGTTGTTTATTAGATCCAATAGCATGACTATTGTGCTATTTTCTACATAGATACATTTTTAAAAGTGTATTTTATTGGATGAATTGTAAGAATTTCTTCTGACCCAATTTATTTGACTTTAATTTTAAGGTCAATTACCCAATCACTTACTCTGACACTTAAATCAACCCTTGAACATGACACAAAATTAAATTACTTGCCAATTTCTAAGAAAATAAATATTGCTGAATTTGTCATACTTTTCAAAGATACACCTAAATCCTAAGGGACCTTTTTCTGTCATTTACCACCTCCAATAGATTATCTCCCAATCTGATTTAAATGTTCATGCTGGCAATTTTAGACTTTAAAAGCAACCACCTAATTCTTACAGCTTACAGTAAGGCAATAACTGAACAATAGCCCTTATACCTATTTTTCCTCTCCCTGCTTCCTTCTTCTAAAAAGTACAATGAAAAATAATACTACTAATTAACAGCACACCTATGACAGAGTACCTTAATCACAGTTTCTTTAACACTGTTATAAATATACAACCTTGTAAATTGTGGGAGCCTGATATTTAGAAATTTTTTGCAATTCTTATCATTAGGCAAAGGTTATCTTACCTCATGAATACACAAAGAAAATAAATATTTACACCAGGACCATGCTTTTTTAGTATAAGAGAACCTCAGAACTACATATTTTCCTAAAATAAGGTAAGATTTAAAGCACTAAACACACTCTTTATGTATGAAAAATTTCTTCTGTTCCTGTCAGATATGATTTCGAAGAATATACTCATCTTTGTTAACTGGATTATTAAGATAACTAAATAATGAAAAAATATTTTCATTGTTTATTCTAGAAAACTACTTAATAATAATAATGAGATTTCATTGCTATTACTGGTAATATGAATAACAGGAAAATCATTATAATGTATTTCATTATAACAAGATATAATCAAACAAGATATAATCAAAGAGCCAATGGACACTGATGTTAAAAGAAGCTTTTATTATCATATATATCATTTAGCAGAGAAATCATATTATGAAACACTTCTTACCCTTGGATAAAATTTCTGAAACTAAAAACTATATTGTAAATTAAATGAAATTAATCTAAAGGCTTTTCAAAGTACTTTTGCTAATTTTTACCCATTAAAAGACAACTAATATAACAAAAACAACATACAGCAATCAGTGTCTAAAAATACCACCACAAGGCAGTCAAGATGACATAAAAGACTAATTTTTTCTACAACTTCAGATGCATACCTTTTCAATCAGAGTCAAAATTATATTATCTGCACAAATGCAGAAGCACTTGACTGTGTAGCCCCCTTATAAATGTATCCTTTATTACTTCCAGATAGTGCCAGCTCTAAGGGTTAAGGTTTTTAAAAGTGGCTTGAGTGATTTCAGTCCTGTTCTCAGTGACATCTTGGAGTCTAAATGAAATAGTCTTCACTTTTTCCTACTAGGAAAAGAAAACCTCCACAGTCCAGCTATATTCATTAAATGGAGAAGAAAAAACCCCAAAATACAAAAAGATAAAAGCTTTTAAAAATGGTGCTTTGACTGCCTCATTTCTTCCTGTTTTTTGAAAATATGAAAATTATCTCACATCTAGAAGAATGAGGTAATGGCACATCTAGTTTGGAGAAAAAAGATTATATACAGCTAAAATATTGAATTGAATTTATGTGCTTTTGTGTGCTTTCTATACCTTGCTTAAGTCAATCTAATTCCAGTTTTAATTTCTATTATCCTTTCTATAGATCATCCTCATGTAAATCAGCCTTCACAGACAGGAGAAACACTTTATATGGCCCCATTTGCCTCTGCTCTATAGACAGACACACAATATGAAATTGCTTGTGAAAACTGACTTCTTTACAACATAAGGAAAAATAAGAGTAGTTGTGTATTTATTGCTTTTACCTTTTAATCTTTGTTAAACATGACAGCAAAGGAAAAGGTTAAGAGAAAAAAATCAAATTAACCTTTTCTAGAAAGCAAGGATCATCTTAATTCTGTTGCAATAATCCATCAAAATAATGTCCAATTATTGTCATATATATCTTTGGGAGTATTTCTATTTATGACATTGCTGAATTTGACAACAAAGCCTGACCTAAAAAAAAAAAAGCCAACAAGCCAGCATTATGCAGGTAAAAAAATGAAGAAAAGTTGTTATTTAAAGCTGTGGCAGATTTCAGAATTGAGCACACCAGAAAACAGAGCCTCATAAAACTTGGGGACTAACCCCTCTTGGTCAGGGACCTAACATGGACCTGGTGGCAACAGCTCTGTGCCAAGACTGAGAGAACTTCTTAAATCTCTTCACCCAACATTACTGAGCTGGCTTTTATCAATTGTACTGAAGGAATTAAAATAAAAACAATCTTCCAGAACGAAAATAGATTTTTACACTCAAAATAAACTTAGTACCAAAAATGAGCCAAGGAATAAAGAAATAAAACTATAGTTAGAGCTTTGCTAATACACATGTCTCGGTGAGAGCTGGCCAACATTTAAATCTTTTCACTTCCTACTTCGCAAATGAGTATCATTTAGAACTATGTAACACCTTAACATATCAGAAGAGAAAACATGAAAAATTTTAGGAAGACACTGCTTATTTATTAGATCTGAAAATATTACCCAATAAATGCTTACACCAAGTTTTCCCTAGACCTACTCAATAGTTTATGAGTGCTGTTGTCTGACAGACGGTTGGGCAATTCAGTTTTACAGCATTTGATTCTAAAAGTAAGAAATTAATATCACATACTGTGAAATTTACAGCGCAATCAGGAGTAAGAAAAAGGCAGAAAGCACAAATTGGTTTGACATAAACCAGCCAAGCAAACAATAATATGAAATCAATAATATAACTAAAAATGTACCTACAGACTGTTAATTCAAAATAAAGTCACAAGACTACGGAAGTTTGCAAGATAACTGGAAATGTAAGATAACTGTGATGCACTGTGAGCACTGTGATGTTGAACATATCCACGCTGAAAACATCCTAAAATTCATGACATTCAGAGACTAATGAACCTAAGACTCTTACAGTCTAAATTTCTTAAGATGTCCTTTTACTTCTGAAAGTAAAAAAATCTCAAGGTAAAAACAACATAATGTTGACCAATTTCTAGCAATTGCTCTCAGGACAAAACTCTCCATCTGGGTTATGGAAACTACAAAAATTTATCCACTAACACATAGTTGTGTATATTGCTCTTCCCACCTGGTCTGTAGACATGAAAAATAACTTAGGTCTACAAAGAGTTACTGGTATAAAGCTTCTCTGCCAACACATCTCTTCAAAAGTCACAAAACTGCATGACTGAAACACAGATATGTCTACTGGCAACTTCAAATTCAGGCCCATATTCTTGGTAACTTCAGACATATAAATATGTGCAATGATTTCTTAGATTTAAAAAGAGCTTTAAAATAATAACAAAACTCTAACAGACTAGAAAAAATAAGCAATCTGAAACCTGTAATTTTTCTTCTCTTAGCCAATTGATCCCTACATTCTTTGCCCTGAGTGAAAGTTTAAGGTTAATGAAGTAAACTGCAAACTTCTACCTGTAAGATAAGTTATCTTAAGTTATGAAAAATTAATGTATTTTTATATATATATATATATATATATATATATATATACGTATGTGCGTGTATGTATTTTATGTATGTCTGTGTGTATACAAACACAGAGCTATTATATTTCTTATCTAGATCTGAAAACATTGGAAAATTGTATTTGTGGCAAATGAAAGGAACTAATGAGAAAATATGAGTACAGTATTTGTGCTGTAAGTAGTCCTGGGAGACCTTGTTACAGTCTGAGACTCTTCAGCCCTGAGTGGAACTAATTGGAGCTGCCAATTACTGGTTATGAGTCTACAATTTGAGGGAGTGAGTGAGCTTCACCCACCAAAGAGGTATAAAACCCACAAAACATTAACATACCACCTTGGTAAGGTTCAAAATGAACATGAGACTGCTTCCAAGTCCTCTCTGGTATTTGACTGTATTTGTCTCTAAGCAGTCAAGTGAACACCTCGCTACCTCTCAAATCATGACCAACAGCACTACTGGGAAGCAAGAGAGAGCTTGGAAAGAGCAAGAAAACTAAAACATGCCATGGAAATCATAAACCTCTCATGAAGAAATGTATTCTGCTCCCCAAAAATTAGCATTTCAAGCATTAAATTCAGGCAGAAAAAATCAGCTGCACATGAAATAACACTCAAAGTCATTGGTTTTGATGACTTAAGTATTCCAATGGAAGGCAATAATGCAATATAATAACCAAATCTCTCCTGTAACAAAACCAAACCTCTGACCACAGAAGCAAGTATAGTCTTAAGAAACCGATGTAATCTGAGGCCCACTGCACTTGGAAAAAATAATTTAAAGGCTAAAACAGTGAAAATACTAACATTTTACTGACAGATCTATAAACCCTTGTAAAATGTCATAACAATAAATGATGAACTTAATACCCTGATGGATACATCTTCTTGATTCAGGATTCTCTTTCATTGATAATTTTATTTGCATTATGAACAACAGATCTCTTCCAATGTATTCGTTTTCTAATAATTTATACTAGTAAGTAGATTTTTACTTGTTTGTCAGTTACCCTTGTACACAGTTGTTACTGCCATTTTTGAATCGCATTCAAAATATAAGTTTTAAAATGATATTTCATTTCAAGACCAAGAACTGCATCTAAAAGAAACAATATTAACCACAGAGACAGCAAAACAGGATAAGACTTGTAATCAAATCACAAGCAGGATTTAAAATGCACTTTTTGTCTGGAGCCAATATGCAAATTGTCACTAGTTATACAAGTTAACAGCAAGTATATTAGGTCATTAAGTTGTGATTAGCAGGGAGGAATCCTTTAGAAAAATGAATGTCATTTAAAAATAAGGTTGCCAAACAGATTTGCCACTTACAAAACAGGAAAACAGACAATATTTTTTTTTTCATCTTGGAGCTTATAAATAAGCAAAGTGAGGGCAGCCAAGTCCCACAGTGTCCACTTGTGTTCTTGTCTGAGCTGAGAGTCAGGTGCATGCAAGCTCCAATCAGAGAGCTACACAGATAAATTAATCAGCTCTTTGCTTAAGCTATTATGCCCTGTCTTTCAGCAATAAATATCAATTTTCAAATATTTATTAGCAGTCTTATCTAAAATTAAATGCCTCCTTTTACCCCAAATGAACATAAATCCAGCAAGCAATTAAACCAAGGAAGGAGAAGTTTAGAAATTTGTGTAATTACACTATCTGATTTTTACATGTGTAGTAGTATTCTAGGTGGCCTGCAGTTCCTTTCTGGCTTGGAGGAACTAGATACCATAACAGAAATAATTTAACAGAAATAAACTTCTGGGGAAAAAAATCTTACCCTGAACCCCTCATAAATCCGATTTGCCACAGATAATCATGCTTAAGTCTTGAAAAAATTAAATGGCATCTCTTACTTTTTTAAGAACTCTAAAATATTTTGGAATTCAGACCCAAATGAAAAGGCCTATCTGATACAGACCTTCAAATATAGCTTCCTACATTTATTGTGGCACCCTGTCTACAGTTGTAAGGAAAACCAAGGAAGTGTTCACTACCAGCAAGCCCATGTATAATCCTTAGTAAACATTATTTTGTATTATAAAAATAAGCAATATCTTCCTTCCTGAACTGTTTGAGTGGTGCTTTTCCACTAAAATACTGGCAAAATATTTGTATTCCTGATAGGATACTATTGAATTACTCTACCACAGTGGCCAATAGTTCTGAGTCCTAATGGCTAACAGTGAGAAATGATGTCTTTCAGGGGTCCATATTGGGATCAGTGTTATTAAATATCTTCATTAATGACACAGGTGAAGGGACCAAGTGCTCCCTTTGCAAATCTGCAGATGACACCAAGCTGAGTGGTGCAGTTGACGCTCCTGAGGGACAGGATGGCAGCCAGAAGGACCTGGACAAGCTCGAGCAGTGGCCCATGGGAATCTCCTGAGGTTTAACAAGGTCAAGTGCTCGTGCTGCACCTGGGTCGGGGCAGTCCCTGGTGACAGCCCAGGCTGGGGATGAACAGATTGAGAGCAGCCCTGCCCAGAAGGACTTGGGGGTGCTGTGGGTGAGAGCTGGACATGAGCCAGCCATGGGCACTCCCAGCCCAGAGAGCCAAGTGTCTCCTGGCTGCATCCAGAGCCCTGTGGGAAGCAGGGAAGAGAGGGGATTCTGTGCCTCTGCTCCACTCTGGTGAGACCCCACCTGCAGGGCTGCCTCCAGCTCTGGGGTCCCAGCACAGGAAGGACATGGAGCTGTTGGAGAGAGTCCAGAGGAGGCACCAAGGTGATCAGAGGGATGGAGCACCTCTGCTATGAGGAAAGGCTCAAAGAATTGTGATTGCTCAGCCTGGAGAAAAGAAGGCTTTAGGGTGACCTAACTGCAGCTTTCCAGTACTTGAAGGAACCTCATAAGAAAGATGGAAAGGGACTATTTACAAGGGCATACTGAGAGTGTTAGGACAAGGGGGTATGGCTTTAAAATGACAGGAAGTAGGTTTAGTTTAGATATTAGGAAGAAAATCTTTACTATGAGAATAGTGAGGCACTGGAAGAGGTTGGCCAGAGGACCTATGGATGCCCCATCCCCGCAAGTGTTCAGGGCCAAATTGGATGGAGCTCTGAGAAAACTGATCTAGTGAAAAGTATTTCTGTTCATGGCAGGGATGTTGGAGTGAAACGATCTTTCAGGTCACTTCCAACCCAAGCCATTCTATGATTTTATGATTAGTGTACTGGTGTAGAAGAGTTGCTTACATACATATTACTTCCTTACACAGTGAATGTTGTGGTGGCTTTTCCTGAGACAACTGTAAAGGAAACTGTCATAATGTTATCTGTTAAAATGCAAAAATGTGCAGATTTAGAAAATAAAGACTGCACAGTAGCTATAGAAAAGATGGGGAATTTGCAGATTGTAGGCTCTACTTCTACACAAATAAGCAATTCCTTGTGAGTTCAAAGAAGATCCTCGAGGTTCCACTGCCACAGCAGTGTACAGAGAGGGTGGGGTGACATTCAGATTTATGGCTGAATCTTTAGTCAAAATAATTTAGTAATGATGCTGCACAAGGAATGAAGTTCAGAGACAAACCACCACATATGCTGCAAATTCAGAGAAGTGTGAAGGAGAAGAGACAGTCCAATGAAGAAAACCTTGAAGTATTACTATAATTCTCCCTCCCAGTAAAACCACACAAGGGCATACACCAGGTCAGTTGCACCAGTTGCACCTCAGTTGCATGAGGAGACTGGGCTTTGAGCAGCGGTGGATTTCATTCTTCCTCATGTTTTAGAGATTACATTCACATGCTTCAGGCCTCAAGGTGTTTCCTGGAGTTACAGTGGCCTCAGTTTTGAGAGATTTTCTTTTTTTGTAAGTAGTCTTGCACTATCCCATTAAGACTTAATATAGAATAAGAGTAAACATAGTCCTTTTGTTTATTTTTTAATTTTTTTTCAAAAAAAGCTTCCAAGTTTAATAGCAAAAGTAAGAAATGACAACTGTACTGCCATGCTCTAACTTCCCATAAACATTCTTTGAAGTGTGCTTTTAGAATGCTTGGAAAAACTTTAAAATAGTTCCATAAAAATGAAAAAACTTCACCCGATATTTTGAAAATAAAATACTGTGTTTATACAGCTCTGTACTTCTTGATCTCAGCCAGGAGTACATACACATGAGAAAATATTTCACCACATTCACTGCTTTATTTTCATACCACAGGGGCTGACATATGCTTCACTAAGCATTGCATATAGGCAGGTGATCTTATATTGAGATTTACCCTTTCAAACCCCTTTGTATCTCTGATTTTCTTTCTAATTAAAAAAAGAACGCCCAAACCTCTACCAGGTATTCATTAATGTACAGCTTTAAAGACTGCCTTTTCTTGAAATGACACTGCAGATAATGGTCAATGGGTCTTGGGGACTGAGAATGGATTTCATCAAGGGTCTGTCCTGCTAACTTTAAGAAAAAAGCAAAACCTCTGCCTCAGTTTCTCCCTTCCAAAACGGAAACATATTCCATAATCTATTTTTCTATTGAGTTGTAAACAGATGATTTAAATATTGCAAAGGCTCAGTTCTGCGAAAACATCAAGTCCCTGTAAAAGTTTGATAAATATTCTCAATCCTATTAACAGGAACAGCAGTATTCCTGAGAGTTATGATCTAAATACATGTGAGATGAACAAGGTTTACATGGGTAATTTCTTCCATTAGACAGTAGAAGAAGTGAAGTCTTTTATAGGAAATTAGGACATTCTCTGCAGAATAGTTTTATCATTGCATCTGATATTTCTCCTCTACTGCTCAAGGACATTCAAGTTTGCAGTGAATTTCTGCTTATACAAAGCAATGACAGAGCAGAAGAAGAGCCAAGATAATCAAAGAGGAAAAAAATAAAATCCAGTACTCATCATAATTCATGTTTCTTTGGAATTGATTTGGGGTCCATTCTCTTTATACTTTAAGAATTAGAGCAAGTTGGTAGATCTGTTACATTCATTTAATTCTGCTGAAGTTAGCAAAACTTATGGAAGTAAAAATCAAGCTCAATGCAATTTTTGACAAATGCTATAAAGAAGAGAGATTACAGAATGTGAGAAATAACTGAATTCTGCAGTTCTCAGGTCTCACCCAAAGGGCAGCATCACAGCAAAGCTTGTGTGAGAATTTTTGAATACTTCATACATAATACCTTACTGGAAATATTTTAGTATATGAATTTAAGCATAAGAAAAAAATTCCATGCCTGCTAAAATTATAAAAGTCTTGATTTGCCCTAAACTACTGTCTAAATCTTCGTAAGAACACCAAGGTTCTTAGAACTTCACTTTATCTCGGAAAGAATGCACTGAGATAGCTATGTCTTTAAAAACAAACAAACAAACAAATGCAAGACCAAAAAAATCAACCAGTTTAAAGGCAAATTTCAGAAGCTATTCATGAAATGGTAACGAATTCCTTTCCATGTGGCTGTCTGGCTAGCACTTCTGTCACTGGTACACTGCTTGGAGAAAGCAAGAGGAAACAAGCTTGATGATACTCTATATGATTTATATAAAGCAAAATTGCCTCCTTTTAACTCAGCAATATATATAAATGTACTAGCAAATATATTTAATGGAAGCTGGAAGAGCATTATGTCTTTCTATGTATCATGATCTTAATAAATTGCCAATTATAGTCTCTAAATGCAGATATTAATACCACCTAATAATGCACAAACTTCACCTAAGGTTGTTCAATTTTGGAAGTATTAACAGGGTAACTTTTCATGCAATCTTACTGGAAAATAATCTGTCTAGAAGGAATATTAGGAATATATTGTGTCCCTTCAAACTGAAGTGAGAAAACATGGCAGTTCTCGACAGCTGGTAATTTCATAACTGAGCAATTACAAACACATTCAGAAATAAGTGAAGAAACTTTTTTCATTCCCTCCTGTCTAAGGGCCCCCTGAGTTTTGTTGATATGGTTCTGATTTTGTTAGGAATTCAGAGGGTTAGTAATTATTCAGTTGTTGTATCACAGCATAGCTTTTAGTTTTGTAAAAGAAACACAACTTAGTGTTACCTGCATGCACTTCTGCCTCAGCGTTGTCTCACTGGCTACCCCAAACGCTATCAGATTGCTAAAAAGTAATAAATTGCCACCCAAAACAAAAGAAAAACCTAACTTAAGAAAAGCAGAATGCTTTCAACTGAAATGTTATGAATTTGAAATTTTTTCTTCCTTATTTTTCAGAAGCATTTAATAAACCCAATGATACAATATCATCTTCTAGCTGAATGATCGGTACATTGATGTGAAATGTTAAAGCTTGACAGCCTAAGTTTAGATGTTTCAATTAACTTTGCACTGAAGCAGAAGAGAAATAGTAATGTGATTCCTTCATGGCATCTCAGCTATGACAGTGACTATTATGATCTGATGGCAGTGACTATTATGATCAACCACAAACAGCATCAAATGATTTCTTAAACTGATCCAGCTATATCCACAAAAGTGTAACTTCTAAACCATGAGAAATTATGCAGCTAATTAAAATCTATATATTAAAAACCTAAGGAAATTTCCACGTGTTGCATTTTTGCCCCTCTGAAGAGTTCAGGCAAGAATTCCATGATGCAGTCATAATTCATTATACATAAATATAATTTCATAGATTTTCTAGCAAACCAATATAAATAAAATACATACAAAAATCTGTGAAATCACCTAACTGCAGATCTACCTTTCCCTACTTTCCCATAGTAATACTGAATTAACGTACTAAACTTTGCTGATAGTTAAAGCTTTCCAAAGAAAAGACAAGGTTATCCTATTAATCATAGCTCTAAAATTTGGCAGTCACTTAAACTAGGTCAAACAAGAGTTGGAATTGTCACCCCCTCTGTGCAAGAAGTCATTTGTGTTTAAAAGTAACACAGGCACATTTCCCCACTCTCCAGGAAGTCAGGGGAAAAGCAAAGTAACTAGTGTACGTGCTTGATAGAAACAGTGGTGGGGGAGGAAAATGTTACGTATTTTCCATATGTGCAACTTTGAGAAATCACAGAAGGGAAAGTGTACTAACCCATAAGTTTGCTTTGCACTTTTTTAGATAGGTAAGCAACACAGACAGCAGAGCGTGCTGGTGGTCAGCTGGAGCAAATATGTCCACTGTCCAACACAACACTTCAAATTTTTCAGAATAGGTACCATTTGCCAAGTTGTTCTGACATCCAATGTGTTCAGAATTGCTCTCACTACCACTACATTTTACTGGGGTGGCAGCAAATTAGAAAAAAAAGTAAGAAGAGATCTCTGAAGCCCATTCAGGATTTTAGTAACAAAATCTCTATTTAAAGGACACCTTGCTTTCTTTACCATTCACTGTATGCTAAGGTATTCACAGGCTGAACTGATAACAATGATTTAAAAATATTATGTTCTCACTCTCTTAATTCTGATTAAATTACTAGTTTTCAAGTTTCACATGGAAACTCCTAGTATTACCTGGATTATTGGCAGAACACATAAAGGAGTGGGTAACTCATTGCTAGACACAGTCCTGTAACATTTTAATTCAAATTTTTATCTAGATAAAAAACTTCTTTATTTTCTTACTAACTTGTCTGTACCCATGACAGGCTCGGTCAATTTGAGTTTGTACTTGTCTTTGGTTCCCAAAATCCACAGGACTGAAAGCTTGTTTTCTAATTGCAAGATTGGAATTCCATTAGAAGGTAAATAGTCAGCCAAAGCAATTTACAAAGCACAAACAATGCATTCATATTGGATTGAAAGGTAAGTTTTTACCCATTGCTCCAATTTCATTTTTTGTCCAGTACTTTCAGCAGAAGTACATAGGATGACTTTGGTTGAGAAAGAATGACCTCCCCCATGGGAAAAAAAAACATGTAACATTTGTCCACAAATCATAAATACAAAACTATTTGCCATGGCAAGTAGTTTGAAATCTTTAACTCCACATACAGAATCTGTAGGTAATGGCCTCAAACATTACTAGGCCTTCAAAGTAGCTCACTGACAGAATTAATTACCTCTACTACTGGTTACTTCAAAGTGTTGACAAAATCTTAAAATATATCCTGCACCAGCTAGCATCCAATGTGCTTATGGAGATGTGTTTTAGTTAACATTCGTCTTGGACATAGCAGGAAACATATAAGTGGTGATACGGCAGGCTAAATCTTTTGCTTGGGGCCATGAAAGAAATGAATTAACATTATTTAACTCCTTGAAGATATGTATCAGTTTCCTCTAAGACAAACAACTACCAAATTGTGCCCCAAAAAGCAGAACAAGACCCGTCATATTCCCATTCTAGCGAGTTGTTACACAATCGCATGAAGTTTTCAGTAACAGCACTTCATTAGTAAGTAGAATCCTAATGCCTTTTCTGATTTTAGCAACTTCAGGTTTAATCCTGGATTTAGAAGAGTGCACTTACTATTTCCTCCTGCTATCTAGATTAATTATTCATGTGACTAAACTGCTTGGTATCTCTACCACTTTTTCTTTTTTTTTTTTTAGAAAATTATGACAGTAGTTCAGCTTATTTCTGTCATAGTAAGAGCAAGGGAAGTATCAGTAAGCAGAGCTCATACACCTTGAATTCTTCTCCATTGACTTTAACATGATTCCCATTTCCCATTTTACTTGTTTGTGTGGCTCTGGTTGAATTATTCACTGCACCCTAGGCACCTCAAGACATGATTTTGTTCATCATGATGAAACAAAGTCTGAGCATCTTCAAACTAAGTCCATCACCACTAATCTACTGAATAAAATTTACCTTCTCTGTGATTAGGTTTGGGACAGCAGTGAGACTAAATCAGTGTAAAATAATATTTCTATGCTAGATGGAGCAGTAAGTGGAAGTAGCCGATCACAGAAAACCAACATGACACCCTTTCCTGTGACTACATCAATCAATTAACACCTGTCACCAGTCAATAATTCCTCAGTACAGCAGGAGCCCAGTCTGGTCAGACAAGATGTAGACCACCATAGGTAGAAAAACAGAGAACACATTGTATCCGTAGCTTTAATTTTGATTTCAGCCACCACCAAATTCATTTTTTACCTACATCTTGTGAAGAAGTTTTTGAAGTATTTGTTTCCTACAAATACATTGTTTATATATTTGAATCTCAAACCCCAAGATTTTCTGTACCTTCTAAAATTGCAATTAGTGCAAAATGTGACTGTTTCTGTATTAAATTCTCCTATTGTAATTTTCTTGGCTCCCAGTTACATTTTGCATTGTAAATTATGAATCTTGGCTAAAAAAAGATTCATTTCCATTGCATACTACAGTTAAAAGTCCACTGCCTCAGCAAGGTACAAGAAGGAAAAGATTTTTGAATTGAGTATTCACATTTCATTTGAACGACCTCTAGATGAGGGTTAATGCTTTTTCTTAAAGATTTAGGTATTTCTGATAACATCACAGAGTCAGGTGCAATCACTTCTGAACTGTAGACTACTGAGCAAATAATAAGCAGATAATTTAGAATAAAAGGATATTGTTTTGTCCCAGTTTGCTGTCTTTATTATCTTTAATGCTAGATTTTTCAGATAAAGGTTATTGTATGTAAATATTGCAAATATTTCAAGGTAAACATATTAGAACTTCAGAAATGTATTTTAAAGTACTTTAATGCATTAATATTTCTAAAAAGTACCATAGATGAAAACATACCCAATATACAGTATCTATGTATATTTATACTTATGTTAATGTAGGTTTTTCCCATTTTTGATGTAAGAATATTAAAGCAGTAAAATAATGTGTAGAGATATTTATAGAGGAAAAAGACTTACAAGATATAATTCCACCCTTTACTATCACCCGCAAACAACTTACTGCCACCTTGTGTACATAAATTAGGAATTTGTGAGCCAGTCCATAAATCAAAGCTATTTTTCTCCTAAGAAGAACTCCCACATCTGTGAGTACAGTATTTTGTTTCATGCCAGGGATAGACATGGCTGCAGTCACACTCTGACTACAGCACAAAGAGGTGCAAGTAACATAAAAAGTTGACAAGAAATTTTTTAGACTACTCCTCAAAATCATCAGAAGTAAGCAATTTCAAACATACATGCCTTTCAGTCACCATGACTCAGGCATTCTATAGGATATTACAATGATCAGAGGCAGTGTGAATTTTCTATACATAGCTCACCTTGATTTCAAGTTGCAATAAATAGCTATTATCAATTACTTGATAGTCAGTGTTTAAAAAAGGTAGTCCCTCCATTAAAGTGAATTTTAATTAATTTTATTTTGGATATAAACAAAAGTTGCTAATTGAGAAATTACAAGAACAGCACTTCAGTGAAATAGATCCAACACAAAAGGCATCGTAAAATAATCCATAAAACTTTGGTACTGTAATATAATGAGTAATAATCCACAATCTTTAGCATGATTGAAGAAACTGAGATCATGCTAAGTTCCTGCAAGTGAATCAGAGCTAACTGAAACACATGTAACTCTTCAATTGAATCTGGATTTGAGAAGCTTTCTGTCCTTTAAGAACTCTGTTAGTGTGGGAATCAAGAAATAGCCATAATTCTTGGCCACCAATTGGCATCAGCTATAATAATTACCACCAACTTCCAACAGATTCTTCTGAACCATTCTCACCCTCTTTTAGCATAAGAAATTATGAAAACACTGTCTGTCCCTGCCAAAAAATACAACAGTGATCACAGTAATCTCAGATCTTGGTTTCTTGTGTGCCTCTCTTTTGCCTCTCATTTGGACACAAAAAAATTTCCCTTTTCCTCTTAGTCAGTTTTTTTTTACCAGTCGTAACCTGGTGATTTCTAAAGTGCCTCTACTTTTCAGCATGGCTTTTCTTTGTGAGAAATGCTTGGACAAAGCCAGATAACTTTGCCTTCACTGCCACCCTCTGGGCTCCTTACTTCAAAAGTAATACTCTGAGTTGTGGCATAGAGATTTCAGGATGGTTTGACACACACTATCTTGCACATATGTATTAAATATAGTACTGCCTAATTACACAGCACCTTTCTTCTCCAGAAAGATCTCTGTCAAATGGCTTTACAGGTCTGTTGATTATATTGCAGCAAAAATTTAAAACCAAGAGCAGTTAGAATAATTTTAAGCCTAGAAATTAAGAAAAGCATATACTACTACAAAACAATTATATAATCTAAATGTTCACAACTGATTTATGACTGCAGATGAAAACATGTCCTGCCACTGAGCTTCCTTTTCACATTCTTATTTCAGTTACAAGTATCAAAACCTTACTGAAAACCCAATGTCCACAGGATTATTTTTATTTTACCCAGTTACAAAGTGTTACTACCATAGGTTCCCATACTAAATACAAATATATGATACTGTTTGTATAAATATCTGAGAAGCTCAATTGGAATTTTGTTTAGTTAGTTTTGGGTTTGGAGTTTTTTTACATAAAAACAAAGAGGCAGGGTTAAAGAGGAGCCTTGGGTGGCAGCACAGGAAGAGCTCTTGAGATGGAACTCAGTGTCTGCATCCATTTCCTGTAGTTGTCTCAGATAATCACTGTGTGCTGTAGCATATCCCCTGACAACAAGGAAGGCAATTAAATCCCTACAAAGGTGGCTGTAGCCTGAGATGGTTTGCAAGGGTTAGCAGGTAGGAACTCCAGCTGCCTGAAGAGCTGGAAGAGGAACTTACTCATTCTTTTTTCTTAACCATCATCTTCCTTCCCCTCCAGGGTCCACTGTGTCAACTTACACTCGAAATAATTTTCATTTGTACTCATCCAGACTAATTTTGTTTAACGTGTGGAGAGTTTGAAGATTACTAAGAGTGAAAATAGTGATGTTTGTCAAACACAGTGGAAAAAGGATTTCAGGTTATGTTCACACATAACCTGAAAGTGAGAGTTTTTGATTTCTTACATAATTTGGAAAACTTCTTTAACCAAGTAGATTTATTAGAAAGAGTTTATAAAATAAGAATTTATATCTACAACTAACAACTAAAGGAAAAGTTAGGCAGATGGGTAACATGTAAAGAACTAAAGTTTTTATCAAGAAATTATCGAAGTACTGAAGTCAAGGAGAAAAAACCAGTGCATTGCAAACATCCAAGAATTTTTAAAGTATGCTCTTCCTCTTAGCGTAACAAAATAGAGTATTAGAAGAACAACAAATAAGAACATACTCCCAGGTTTATATATAACATGGTTCTAAACTTTGTTTATACCTCATATAAAAGTATTCAGCAGACCCACAAATCCCCACTCAAATAACTCTTCATAGGCCTGTCAACCCAACAAGTTCAAGGAAGACAGTAGTGGCTGCTAATCTTTACAAGCACTCAAGTTAGAGTCAAAGGCATAAAAAGATTCTTAATAAGCTGTTCCTAAGGATTCTCAAATACTTCAGCAGTGGTCTTTGAAGACAATCACAATAATGCAATTAACAACTTATTACCATATTTTGTAAACCCCTACAAACATAAACTGTGGCATCCAATAGGAAAAAAATCAGATGAAAACAAATAATTTGTTTTACTCTTTCATAGAGGAGAGCTATAATCCATGAAAAGCTTTCAAATCTGCAGACCCAGGTAAATAAAACAGTGTAACACATTAATCAAGTGACAAAAAGAATAACAAAAAAGACTAAGACATTAGGGAAAAGTGCATTTCCTAATTAAAAAAATACATGAGCGAGATAAAGTTTTACATAGGAAAAAACACTTGAAGAAAAGAATGTTTAAAATAATGCCTTTGGACACAGTACTATTAAAAATCAAAGATAAAACCAAGCCTTTTAAGCTATGTGCTGAACATACCAGTCAACAACCAGATGGTTACACTAGATCTTATTACTGCTGGGAAAATGTAATTGCATGAAAATATTGTAGGTAATACAATTCAATTGCAAGAAAATGTAGATTTTTTCCCCTGTAATTATGTATTACATGTATGTATTTCCCAAACATACTGTGAGACTTTATAAGGGATTTCAGTGTTATTTAAAAGATCTTATACAGGCCAAAAAAAAATAGCTGCTCACTATTCCCTCAGCTTGTTATACTAAGCATAAATATGAACTAAAAAAAAAAAAATATAACACCATAAAGCAACCCCAAACCCACTATGTGTAATTCCAGTGAGGAAAAAAATAAAAAATTCTACCTTTAGGGAATAATGAAAATAGATTTACAAGTCTTATAAAGAAATTGTTACAAGTTAGATATCTTGAAAATAAAAAAAAATAAACAAGACTTCTAAATGTTGAATAAAGTTCTTAATACAGTAACAGCTTATGTTTGTGGAAAGCAGTTTGAGCTGAGTATTAACTCTAACATCTATGTTTGTACACGTGACTAGATTTGCAAATAGATACACAGATTCCTAAGCATCTTTATTAATAAAGGCCAGATAAATATGTATGACAATGTAGGGTCATTAAATATTGAAATTTTTATTTAAAATGTTAAGATGCTACACAGTAAAATGGAAGAATTTGTCAAATGTGACAAGGAGCCAAAAAAACTCCCTGAATGTGCACAAATGAGATGCAGAATTAAATTTATCCACAGAATTTTACATTAAGTTGCCTTCCTATGGTATTTATCTACAAGTGAGGAGCGGGCAGACAGAGTTTATATTTCAGTTTGAAACTTTAAAAATTGCAGAAAACTGTTGCATAACAGCACCCTGAGTGGGTTTTTACCATCATTCAGTTCAAAAATTTCCTCCTAGTCCTCCAGAAAGATGTCTCAACACTTCCCCAAGGCTTTCATGCCGATATGTTTCAGAAAACTGTAGCAGTGTCCAGTATTCAGGAAAGCAGCTGAAATTCTGAATCCTAAAACATCCAACAGGAATGCAGGACACAGAAGAAAATCAGTCCAGCCTTCCAGAATAGGTGGGAAGCTCAAAATAAATGATAGAGACTGCTATCTGTAGTAGATCAAAGGGCTTCAAGCCATGAATTAGAGTTTGCCTGCTCCATACAGATAACCCTTACATGGAAGGATGAGCATCCTTTAAAATCCTCAGGAAAAGTCAGTAAAAATCAAGATTCCAAATGAACCTCAGCACATTGTGTATCATACATTTAGACATGTGTCACAGCCAATAATAGCGTACTGCAGAAATAAATACGGCAAATATGATTTGCCTTCTACATATGGCTTTAAAAAAAATGACAGCCTCAACATCAGTTCATTTATTTCATATAGGAAAAATACATACTCTTTGCTCTTTCTGCAACAAAAACATCAATGCAATTCCTTTCAACTGTATTGAAAGCAGATGCTTCAGCACTCTGTTTTTTACAACTAAGATAAAATATGTTGCCTTATGTATAAAAATAGGAATATTTCTAACAGTGTGGTTTTTTGCCAGTTGAACGAAATAGAAAACCTCTTGACAGCAGCAGTTTAAGAAAAAGAAAATTAAAGATAATTCAGTTTACAACGCCAAAAAGGGGAACACTCTTGACCCAATTTTCATTAATTTCTGATATCATAAAAATGTATTGATATTTAACAGTACAGTGGCTATTGTCAGAAGTCAGGAATGGTCTTTTCCAGTGGAAAGAAGAATTAATAAACCCTCATATAAGTACTGTCTCAAACTGTATTTGAGAATGGGACTGGCTTTCATTAGAAGGAAGCCATACAAAAGGAATCAAGGACTATTGGAGAAATCTATTATTCTAAGGAAATCCATTTTGCCTGAAGCTGGTATTAAAACATCTTGTTTTCAGTGTTTCATGGTAAACCCATAGAAACAAAATAAGTTTCAAATAGTTCAGGGTACACGGAAAAGCATTACTTGAAAAATGTGGGTTATCTATCAACAAATGTTTACTTTTATATATTTTCTATCAAAGCTGTTGAAAATTTATAGCTATATTGAGCTTTGTGTTTCAAATAAGATGTTTTGCTTTAGTCAGAACAGTCCTAGAAAACTAAAAATTACTCCTGACATCTTGTCAAAAATATTTGCAGCTGTATTTTGTCACAGATTTTGAACAGGAAATAGATTTTTCCTTTCATCCATCCATTATGCAAGTGTTTTGGTCCTAACCATCTAAACATTTTTCAGCATCACAGAAAGAATGGACACAACTCTCACTTTTACTCCCACACTCAATTCTTGTTTTGTACTGCATACTCTGAAGCAAAGATCCTTTGGCATATGACTTGGGGCACATGTCCTATGCATATCTTCATCTCTATTTTTTTTTAAGTGGCTTTTTTTAGTTGGATTCCAAACTCTTTTTGCTTTTCATTACCAGAAAGGACAATAATGCCTCCAGCCACAGCCAACTCAGAAAGTGTAAGGGTGGAAATTATCAATCTAGAAACCCAGGGTACAGTAACCCACAGACAGGTACTATATATAACCAGGTACTACATGTACCAACACCAATTATTGTTGGTAGCATACAAAATAATAACATATACATAGGAATACAGGACAAAACTGAAGGCCACTGAACACACACTAGAATTAACCAATACGAAATACTTTCAAACACAATCAGAATCTATGTTGCAAATAAAGGACCCTAGACCTTCATCTAGAGACCTCAGTCTGTTTAAGAATCATACTAGAAAAGGAAGCATCCTGGATTAATATCTCCTTCCATCAGGGATAAAGGGTCCCCAGCCTATAAATATGTTGAATGCCATCCTTTTATTTTTTTAACTATTTGGCCATCCCAATGAGTTAAAAACATCCAAAAAACCAGCTGACTCTTTTCAGCTTTTGATCAGCACACTACTGAGGCTGCTGTATTCTCTTCTTCTCACCTTATCACCAGGCTGTTTGCCCTTTCTTAAACAAGCTCTGGAAGAAGCTATTCAGTTCTATGATTCTATGATATAAAGTGGGTTAGAATAGAAAGATGAGGAAGATAACTGCTGACAAGTCTTCCTGACAGACATATAAAAAAAGAATTCCACAATTTGACCTTCAGGACCTCATGGATTTACTCTGTTGCTGGTTCAGATTCATGATGAATGATAACGAAATTTCTTCTGCCCAAGCAAAACCAAGTATGTAGGTCATCCAGCTTCATACTGGGATGAGCAAACTATTTGTCTATACTCTAATTAGCTGGAACCTAAAGAACAAGTAAATGGCTCTTTCCATCAAGCAATATGGAAAACCATCCATTAACAACTCAGACAAAAGCCATCAAATGTTCAGATTCTGTGTAAGGAGGAGAAACTACTTTCTTCTTTCATGAGTCTTGGACAGTCTACAGAAATCCTTAGCACTGCAGTCAAAAACCTCAGGTCTGTCAACCACCTTGACTTAAAAGTCTGAAGCACAAAGCTTGTTGGGAGACTAGTAAGACTGCCTACAAAGAAATTTTGAGCATATCCAAATTACAGCTGCAATTATCCAAGCCAAAGTTAATAAAATAAAAGCTTCTAAATATCAGACAATGAAAAGTACATTACCATCTTAACAGATAATTGCAAGAAAAAGAAGGTACCAGAACAAAACAGTCACGATCCAGTTGCAATACCCTTTCTGCAAAATACAGCATATTCACTGCCAAAGAAGCAGAGAAACTATCAATCTACCCTTTAGCATCTCCTCTAAAGGCCTGTTATAGAAGTGAGTCTTTGGATTTGAAAGCTACCTCTATTATTTTGCACCCAAGTTCCTTGCAGTCCCTGAAGACCAGAGGTGTCAACTGTAAATCCGTTTCTTTGAAAAAACATAACATGCATACAATTAAAATGTTGAGGGTTAGGAATTAAAATAATTTGAACAGAGGTTAAAACACAAGCTATGTAATCCAGCAAGAACCTCATGTGGTTTAACATGCTGAAATGTTCCTAGACTGTCCTTGATACCAATTTAAAGTTAAAACCTGCCTCTGGAGGAAAGGTTACTGAGGTTCTTGCTAATAACAGATCCCTTGGGGTGGAGTAGAGAGAAAGGACACTGAACAGTGCTGTGTTTTCAATTTAGCATGAGAATCATGCTGATAACACAGTGATGCTTTAGTTGTTGCTGAACTGTGCTTACCACAAGTCAAGCTCTGCCAGTGTGGAGGTGCACAGGGAGCTGGTTGGGAGCACTTCCAGCAGAGCTGACCCTAACTGGCTAAAGGGATATTCATAGCACAGAATATCATGCCCAGTATACAAACCAGAGGGAATTGACCAGGAGGGTCCCAACACTGCTGGGGAACAGGCTGGGCATTAGTCAGTAAGTGGTGAACAACAGCATTGTGCCTCACTTCTTTGTCTTGGGTTTTATTTGTCTCATTTTGTTGTCTCTGTTTTCATTACAACAGGAATAATGGAACAGCAGGAACAGTAGTGCTGTAGAACACTACTACTACTACTCTTACTGCTGCTATTTTATTTCAATTATTAAATTGTTCTTATCTTAACCCTGGGGTTTTGCCTTCCTTCAGATTATCCTCTCTCTTTGGATACTCCATAGTGGGAGTAGGTGGGGGTGCAAGCTGCATGGAACTTAGTTGTTGACTGGAGTTAAGGTATGACTATTTTCTACTTTTACATTGTAAATTGGGCATTTTTTGGTGCACCACTACTAATTAAAACACACCCCAAAGCATTTTAAAGTGAGCTAAAGCTCATAAATCAAAAATTTTCTCTATGCAGAAGTCATTCAGATAAGCATGGCAAAGGTACCATGCAAATGCTTACTGAAAAATATCCCAACCTGTCAAGAATCCTTTGTTCACTGAGTTACCCAAGACCAGTGATGCTTCTCTGATATTTCAAGAACTGCTGCAAGTACTCTGCATGGAAGTCCTTTTCAGGTGAAGGTGACATGCCAAACAGATGCTTGAGCATAACATGTTGGTGATTTTAAGGGCTGTCTATTACTCTGGGCATTTTGGACAACCAGCATATTACTGAGAGAGGCATTCCCTCACTTAGACAAACCAGCATCTCTACATGATGACTGCCTGCAGCATGGCTCCAGTCTTACTGAGTATTTTCTCCAGAAGTAATTGTGTAATACAAGTCCCTCTTAGCCACAGTGCACAGGGGTATGAGCTGCTGAAACTCATAGTTAGAAAGCATTGGCTACTTGGCTAATCTGGACAGGTTTTTAGCTCTGGGACTTGGTGATTTATTGTCAAGGGAGCAGTTAATTACAAACACATTTGTTAAATTAATGCATCTGTGAAAGCTGCTGCAGCTGATTCAATAGTGTGTAAACTCAGCCCCCTCAAAACATACAGATATTTTGTAATATAGTCTACACAAACCAAAGCAAAAATATTTTCTAGTAGGACATATTACACAAATGGTCACATTCGAAGTAAAAATCAAACATGCATGTGCTTTCACTAATTTCAGTGATCTGAGAAATTCTGCCTTTTCTCATTTATACCTCAGTAAGTCTTACCATCAATAAAATGAAAGAGCTGCACTGGAAACTGGGAAAAAAATTCTGAAGGAAAACAGCAGTTCTGTTCAGCTTATTTGGCTGTAAAAATTGTGACTTTAAAGCACGAAGAGAAAAGGCAACCAGGTGTAAATGTGATACATTCTCATTTCTGGTCAAGTGACAACGCAATCACTTTCTCATCCAGACAGAGATGTTACAAAGGGCCAATCAAAGGGCCAAGCTAAAATCATTACTGGAATTTCAGGCATGTGTTTATACAACAGACATTAAAATGAAAAATTTTAATACATTTCAGTTCTCCATTCTCAAAAACTAAAAATTTATTTAGACCCCCTGCCTTGCAATGCATCATTACAAATATCTGGACCAATAGCAGAAAACCTGCAATCCTACACTTCGGATCTATCTTTCATACACTGCTGGGATAGAAGCAGCATTAAGAAACTGCCCCACTGAATACTGGTGTGAGTTACTGGAAAGTAACTGCCCCACTGAATACTGGTGTGGTTGCGGAAAAGGCTACAAAAACAGCTAAAGATCATTTGAGGAAGAAAAATAGATATACTAGCAATTTTCAGGTATCACTTTCTCTCACTATGTTTAAGGTATTATCCCATGTCAGAAGATTACTCAAATTTTTTAATGTTTTTAAAAATTTACAGATACTTCAACATAAATAACAGAAGAATCTAGAAGAACAATCAATAGAGACAGGGTACAGAATTCTTGTGGTCCAAATGATTACCTGAGAAATACTGAGATACTCTGTTTATCAGTGCAAAGAAAAAAACCAACAAAACACATATTGTACAATATGAAAACCTAAAACTTTCTATTTTGTGAAAAAATAGTGGCTGCTCTGAAAACAACTACTTTATGACAAAAGATGAAATTTCTTGAACTTTTTGCCATGCTTAAAAAATAGGAAGCATAATTACATATATCCACCCTAATTTTCTCCATTTTAAGTGACTTTTTAATAATGACTTGACTATCAAGCAATTAATAGAAAAATTCTTTTTTCAATCACTGAAACCCCATGAAAACTAAATGGTATAATCAGTGTTATTTATGCTCTCATGTAGAAATCCCAGTAATTGGCATATTGGTCTGATTAAATCTTTAAAGTAAGGACATAAAAGAATGCATAAAGGATAAAAAAACCCACTGCTTGTTGTAAAACCCTCTCTTACATTGTCATGATTTTAAATGTATCTTAAAAGAAGGACAAGATAAATATAAATCATAGAAACATATGATTATGTGGCAGAAAAAACATAAATTAGAATTAGAATTAATTAGAATTGAATCTATAGAAATGTATGAAATCAGATTTACAAGAAGTAAATCTGACCTTCAGCTAACAGTAAAACTATTTTAATAATGTAACTACATTTTTGATGTATCTGTTATACTTGATTCACTGAAAACATATGAAAATATGTTTTTTAGATTAGGCATTAATGTTTTTTAGATTAGAAATTAAATGATAAAGCTTTGTTCTAGCAGACATTGGTTCTAAGGCCACCTCATTGAGTGGGGGCTAGAAGTTTTCTTTGACTTATTTAATGACAGATTTTATAAGCAAATCTACATGGCAAGACGGTTTAGTTTGTTGGGTTTTTTTTTAATACAGCTCCTTTTAAAGACCTGGATACTATACCTGTTTGATTCTTGAATGCTATTTGAAGAGATTTATTAGAATTACTATCTGAAGACATTTTTCATTCATAAATTTAATTCCTGTGTCAGTAATACTTTAATTCATTTCATTTTATAGGACTAAAGAAAATTAAACCATGAAAGTACAAATCATGACGATAAATTTAAAAATACTGGATACCAAAACACCAAGCACAAAAAAATATTAAGAATAAACATGCAAAAAAAAGGCTGCAATTTTTTTAACATATTACAATGCTTCATTTTTGTTTTTCAAAAACCCAATGATTTCTTCAAGATAAAGTAAGCAGAGGACAGCTGTTGTCAGCACCAGAAAGGCACTCCCTCAGCACTCCAAACAAACAGGCAGACAAATTAAAACAGGAAAATGATGAAGTTTTTAATTTTAAATGCTGTCAACTCTATAAATACAGTGTAAATAATTAAAAAAAAAACAACCAAATGCCAAAACCACCACCCAAACCCTATTTTAAAATAAAATATTGTATTTGTTCAGTGTTATAGACTAAGGAGAAATTACAGCTGTACAAGTTATCAGCTTGGCAACCACTGGTTTCATAAGTAAATTAGTCTGAACTGTTCAATGATGGCAGAAACATAACTGAAGAATAATTATATTATTATATATCCTGATTTGCCTTGTGCTTGCTTCTACATCCAGCTTCCCTTTTGCAGAGACTCAACCTCTGTAGTTAATGCTTACTTGTGCCCGCATTTCATTCAAACCACAATAAAATCATTCATACTGAAATCACCACAGTCCATATTTGTTTATTTATTCATGAAATGCTTAATATTGAAAAGCATGCATTACAAGACAGAGTAATGCACAGGAAGTTTTCCAGGGATCTTGAGCACTTTCTTGTGAATCTCCAAAACAAGATTTACAGATACAAAAGCATATCCAAGCTGTTCCCACTTCCTTCCACTGACATAGTTTGCAGATGAATCCATAATCTCTCATCAACAGTACAGAAAGAAAACACACACAAATCTACTAATTTCACCAATTTACCTGACCTCTAATAATCCTAGATATCCATAGTAGTAAAAATGAAGTATCCCTTCTATAGCTATTTCAGTGTTTAAATTGATGATTACCAAAAACACTTATGGGCAGCAATACACAGCAAGAATTGCCTCCCCATTGCCTTTCCAATGCTGCAAATCAGAAAAAACAGGAACGGAACACAAGGCAATAACCTGCCACAGTGCCAATATGAAGTGTTAGAACATGAAGCATCAATAATAAAGAAAAACTTCTGCAACAAGAAGTAAATCTGACTTGCCTCAACAACGCATTAAATGAACTTGCTATTCCTTGGTGATTTTCTCCAAGAAAGTGCACATGTCCTCATAATTGTTAAGGACCAGAGATCAACTAAATAGCTACTTCTGCAACTTTCATCATTAAAATGTTAACCATAAACTATTTCACACTCCATATCTCTTCAGAAAACTACTTTCTCTTTTGTGTATTTCCTTCCTACACCATGAGCACCCCAGAGAAAACAGCACTTTTAATGGTAAAAAAATAATGCAAGAATCAGTCAATTGGTTCAAATTTTTCTTAAAAGGCAGTTTTGTCCCCTTCATATTTGCAGAAAATACATTTTCTAAGAAATCTAAATAATTTTAAGTCCATACATAGTGACTCTGTGCAGGGAACACAATCTTGATGGGTTTTGCAAATTTTTATTACTTGGTCCTCAATTTGGGGTGAACAATTCTACCAATTGTATTTTTCATACTGGGGAAGAGGAGATTTTGTTTAAATGTTAAGATCTATTTAAAGAGATATGTAGATATACAACCACATTCAAGCACACACCTTCAATTACTTTGTGAGATTTAGTAAAAATACTATTATATGGACTTTTGCATTAGAAATAAAGCTACTTAAAATTGACTATGAACATGTGAAATAAATCATGAACAAATATCACTATTAAGCATGTAAAAAAATATTAGAAAATGCTGTTTTGTGGATTTTAACCAGATCTAAATGCTCATCTGAACACAGCTACCCACACACTCCCTGTAAATGAAAAAGCTCTTGAGCTTTATCCTAATAATTTTCTAAGAAAATGTAAACAATACAAATGCAATTAAGCAAATATGCAAATCCCTAAAATGAAAAACAAAGTCCAGGTTCCCCCTGCAGAGCACAGTGAAGCTGTGCAGATGCAGACAGGGCTCATAGGCAGGACAATCAGCCACTGTGCTGGGCTGCAGTAATGCAGGAGGTGCCTTGCTTACCTGGAGCACTGCACTGTGTCATATAAATATAGACTTCTCCAACATTTAGTTACAAATTGCCATGCTTTGATAGTTGGCCCCCAAAGAAAAACATCAGTTGAGGAACTATAAGTAGAGATGCAACCAATAGTGTATGAATCCTGGCTTCCTGCTTGCTAATTTGATTTTGATAAGCATGAACTGGTGTTTTCTAATGAGAAAGTGTACCATGTTGCCTGTTCTGTATGCTGATCTGCATGATGACTTTGCCCCAGTAGAGCTCTCAGTTCTTATCACAGTTGGACAATCAAATTGTTTTTTCCATTTTTCCATTCTAACCCACCTCTGGCCTCAACATTTTAATTGCATTTAAAGGCAGAAATTTAAAAACAAGAGTCGTTTTTCATCTGTTTTTGCTTCTCCTGGTAATTTATTTGTAAGGAGAGTGATGTGCATTTCATACTGCAAATACTAAAAAACTAGCAGAATTTCTTTTAGCTTTCTTCCACTTTCTCACAACCTAGGTGCAGAAAATCACTGCTGTACTGCTGAGGGTGTAGCAAAACACGGGGGGTGGGAAAGGGCAGAGAAAAGAGAATGGGAAAGAAAATAGAAGGGTGAAGGCAGAGGAGAAGGATGAAAGTGAGAATGAGGAAAGAGGGAGGGAGGGAGCTTGTATGATATGAAAATGGAAACAGAAAGCTTGACAGCTAGAATAGCAGCATAGTAGATTTAATATATCATTAACAACTACATGACTCAAGAATCCTGATTACAAGCTTTTTAGACACTTGTCCTGCTCCACAACACTGGTTTTCAAAAATTTACTTAAAAACATTCCTGTGCACACAATTGACAACAAAACTTGTATTAATCACATCCTTCTCCTTTTTGGTTAAGAAGATAAACTTTGTATTTTACACATGGCAAAAAACTTTAAATACTATTTTCTCACTTTTCCTAACTCATAGCATGCTCAGAAGTACTTAAGAGTTCACTGGCAAGCTTTCAGTAATTAAATATAATTTATTACTCATGAAACTGTAACAAAACCAAATTGCATCTTTCTTTCTAAATATATAAAACATGTTTTCTTTCTAAATATAAAAAAATTTAGACTCCTCTTCAAACTAAAGCAGAGAAAATGAACAGGGATTTTTGTTCCTGCTTTAGTAAAGATAAAAGCAAAGAGAACAAAGACTGGTGAAATATTTCAACTTATTATAGACTATCCAAGAGCATGATACAAGTGAATCTTGTTCAGCACTGTCTTAATAAAACTAAGATGTGAAAGGCACAACTATGCTGCTTCACGCTCCCTTCTGCTTGCAGCTCAGGAGACCCATTTCCAAAACAGACAAAATCAGCTGTAGATAAGACTTTAGCATTTAAATGTCAGGTTGAAGGTATTGGGCTTAGGTGATCTGATTCAAAGGCTAACAGATATAACAGATTCCCTATGTGTCAAATGAAGCTTTTAAAATGACACTGATATATTGTTCTGCATGATCTCTGCAAGAAAAAAAAAAGAAGAGATCTGTAATAAAAACAGCTCTCCTTGTGTTCTCCCACCTCTACTGTCAAAACAGTGGAATGCTGAAACAGGTTTCCTAAGAAGCAACACGGTATAAAAAGTTAGACATAATTTTGGATTGGTGTCCTAGTACTGCCTCAATCTGAGAATGAATTTAAAATAAATTATTGGTCGTCCAGGTTTATATTGTTATGATCCTATAATTTTAATAAGTTTCTAATTTCCTCTAATTTATCCTTTAGAAATTTAGTGACTGCTTTCTGCCTTCCTTTCCTTATTATGTAAAATGATGCCTGAGAGCAAAAGTACTTTTGTAAACTTTACTGAAGTGCAACATATTCATTTTTAAATGCATTTAACATCTGAAAAACTTTTCCTTGCTTAAATTCACAAGAGTTCAAATCTGTGCACATTTTTCTCTTTTACAAACTAAAGGAATATTAAAAACCAGTATAATTGTTTTTGAAGAAGCAAACATCCTTTAAATTAAATGAAATTACCAGAAGATGTCAAATAAACTGAAACAATAATACAATGGTTCTAAGAAGTTAAAGCTTTCTATTTAAAAAAAATATTTGGAAATCAGCTAATGGACAAAACCAAAGTAACTGTGGATCAAATTGCAAATGTTTTACTGGTTTAGTTAGTCTTTCTTTTGCCAACTGACAGATATACATTAAACAACACACATACATCCATCAATACCATGGTAGTATTTCCTGCACCCAATTTAGCATTTTTGGTTTCCAGCTCAGTTCAAATGAAGTGCTCTCACAGGCTCTTGTTTCCCCATAGTAAAAAGTTCTTCAGGCTACTCTGGCTCAGTCTTTTTTGTTCTGAAGGTTTTGAACACCTCTTGGCTTAGGGATTTCAGTGATCAAATTTGTGATGCCTTCTCTTTCTTCTAGTTTTACGTATGGTGGTTCCAGTTTCTTATTATTTGTTATTACTTCCTGTGTTGGTGGGTAACTGCTGATGATTCTCAAACTTCTTTCTCTACCCCTTTTCATTCTCCTATGCTAGTCTGTTTTGCAAAATAGGAGTACAAATCTACACAGGATTATTCAAGGGAGATGACAGTAGTTTATTCTGCATAATGTCATCATTACTTACTGTCAGAGGTTCCAGTTCCACATTGTCTCCTCCTTGTCTCTATCAACACACATGCTACAAAGTACCACCTTCTGTCAAACTCGATTGTCCTTCCAAACAGGAAGGATAATAATAAAATAATAAGCCTCCTCCTTATAATTTTTGTCTTTGTCTTTTAAGACTATCATGAAGATCTACTTAGCATGGATGTTGAATAGCTCTGAAAAATAACATCCCTTTTTTTTCACCAGCAGCATTGGGTACTATACTTTTTTTGTATCTCCTTCCTTCAGTTCCAGTCAGACTTTCCTGTACTTCTTATATGTACATAATAACAATTCTGTACCCGTATACCAAGCAGCCAGTCTCTTCTGTTTTCACCCAGTGAACCAAAAACTCTTGCCCCAAATTCTTGTGTTGTGACCTGTCTTACATCAGTGAAGCCATTGGGGCTCCTCTTCCTGGAGATGCTAACAGCGCCCTTTCCCATCTTCTCTAGCACGAGGTCACAGGGAAAATGAACAAAGTCTAACAGCTGTCCCTGCAGTTATTGTAAAGATGAGGGAGCAAACAGTGGCCTTTGACACCTTCCACAACAAGAAGCATCTTCCTCCTGCAGCAACTCCTGCTGCTGCAAGGCACCTAAATGAGGATGGCACAGGGAAAGCAGGAGCAATATGAAAAGGTGCTCTGTCACGGTGCGTTCCCGGGCGGGGGGGGCCCCTAGGCTGTGAGTTCTCTGGTGGCAGCAGGCAGCAAGGAGACTCCACACGGCTTCTGAGGGTGCTCATTAGATGAGGGTTTATTGGGGGTCCTACCCCCGGGAGGCAGCATGGTTTCTGAGGGAGTGGGGGGAAAGGGGAATGAGGGGGTAAAGGAGAGGGGGAGAGAGGGGCTGAGAGAGCACTGGCCAGGAGAGCCAGCTAAGAGAGAGAGAGAGAGAGCCTCATCCCCCTGGCACACTGAACAGGGAGATTCAAAGTGGGTGCGGAACAGATTGGGCCAATGGGATTACAGACACGGGATACTGCAGGGGAGGATCACAGGCTTGGAATAAACTGTACATTTTCAAGGGGTGAGACAAAGCATAGCATTTAACTAAAATGTAACACCAGAGTGCTCTATTCAGATTTGTTTTCCAGGTATGTTTCATAGTGAGTTAGTGTACTTTCTGCATTTGTTTCATTAAGACAAAGTTTTTAAAGGCTGGAATAATGTGTTGGGTTTTTTTTGGTCTTGTACAGCTTTGAGCAAACTGTCACCACTTAAATATTTAATGTCAACCATCATAGCAACAACAAACAATGATAAGTGCACTCTGTGGATACTGAATCTTTTTGTAGGGTCCCCTAGAAGTCATTAGATGTCCTCCTCCATAAATATTTAATAAAGATTTTATTTCCAGACACTTCCACTGTCTAAAATGTTCTCTTGAAAAGCCTGTGAAAGTACACAATTGTTAAATGAAGACCAAAGAGGGAGGGATATTACTTCTGCACTTTACAAAGTTTGAGCACTTTATGTCAAATGATACATGGTGTTATTACAGCTCTGTCTTGAGTAATGGTTTTAATTTTATATTTCATCAACAGAGACTGACCATTGTGTTGCTAGTAGAGGGTTAGAAGTGACTTATCTGGTTAATATTTTAGACAGAGACAACCATTCTGCAGCTTACATGTTAAAAGAGTTAAGTGGATGCACCAGATGTATAATTAAGAGAAGAGACCATGAAGTGGCCTTTAACCAATACTATTTTTAACATTAACACTGGTGTGGGGATGAAAAGTCAAGCCCAGGGAAACCAGAGTAAAAATCAGGATTTTATTATTTTGCAGAAACACATTCAACATCAAATGTAAATGTAACTCGTGTGCATATCTGAAAAACATGCACAATCTTTGGGGTAACATTCCCTTCAATCAGAGAAGATGGTATTACTCTAGTTTTCTTTTTATTTATATAGCAGTATGATAGTCTTCGGCATGGTGGTATGGGAATACCCATACCCAGGGATACCTCAAGCATTATAAATTTAAAAAACATAGAAATAAATTATTTTCATATTTTTTTCCTTCATCTGCACTGTATATGAATGTTTAAAAGTTTGAAGACAATGTCTCTGAAGGGGCTTCTGAACACAAAGTAAATGAAATTACTTAGTTAATATCACATTAGGACTTCCATAATTATGTTTATTACTGAGTAGCTATGGTACTCAGTAACAATAAACACAGGCATTCTGCTCTCTATCCCCCCATTTACTATAACTTTCAAAAGTTGTTTTTTTTTTAAATTGTCTGTTTCTTTCTAGTTCTGTTGCATGAACACTACAAGCCAGTAAGAGCTTTAGTGTGCATTACCTTCAAGGCAAGGATTTATCCCTTGAAGCTTTAAAGAGGGATAAAAGGAAGACACGGACATGGGTGGGTTTCTCACAGGCAGAAGCTATTAAGGGAAACTCATTACAAAGTGGAGCAAGAGAGGGCAGGAAGACTGCCAATAAAGCTCTGGAGCCCTAGTAAAGGGTAGGCTGGTACACCTAGAGGTGACTGGAGGACCAATGTCCCTGCTTATGCTGACAGCTCCTTGGGATCCCTCTGTTCCTCCCTAACAACTTCACTGAACTTGATGGTCTTCATTACAAGCTCAATATAAATTCTTACAGCCCAGCTGAAACATATTTTGACTCCTCACAAGCACATACATATTGTTACACTAGATAACACTGGAATTACCCAGTACATTGAAATTATTTGAGTCACTCTGTGCCCTGCTGTTCTTCTGTATATTTTATCCTATCTATCAAATACATCATTCAAATTTTATGCTCCATAGGTCAAATACCTGACCTCTGCATGCTCTTTAAGGCTAATATAAAGAAAAAAGCAGTAAAAATTAACAGTATGAAAAGACTGTATCTGCTTTGAAGGTAAGCAAACATGTTTTTCAGAAAGAAAAGAGTAACGACACACTTCCATCTCCAGGTAAAACTCACTATCCTTGTTGAGTGCTGCGTGGAAATGTCACTAGCCACAAGTGTACCAGTTCACCCCCAATAGCCCCTCCCTTGCACCCTGAGCATGGCAGTGCAGTGTCACTGTGCCAATCACCCCCTGGCACCTTGCTGTGCCACAAGCACCTGAGGAAGGTCCCAGGATGCAGCACCATGACTCCATGACTGCTGCAGGATGGAGCCTTGTTCTGCACCCACAGCAGCATGAGCCTTGTCCACACAGGCTGCAGCACTGCTGTACAACTCTGTAACATTCCCTCTTGCCTCAGCAGTGATCCTGCTAAGCTGTCTACCTGGGAATCAATTTCTCTGGCAGGGATGCTCTCATTAACAGACAAAAGGTTCCCTCAGAAAGCAGGTTGGTAGAAATATGTTGAAGCACGGGCAGTCTAATAAATTGTTTTAAATTTCTACTTTTACACAAATAAACAAGAATATATAGTGTTTAAATGTATAGACACACTTTTAATCCTTCAGTGTCTTTGAACCCCAAAACAGCTGAAATCTTCCATTAAATGAATTTTTATTATCCAGTCTCTGTAATCTCTAATTCCTAATTTCACAAAGTTTAACAAGATAGAACTTGCATTATTTTAAATAACAGCGCAGAAAAAAACTTATGCTATAACTGAGTTATTGTTTGAAACACATGTATAACTTAGTTAGAAATCACTTACTGTACCATTGTTCAGCCATATTGACTGGTTTGTTGGACAGATCAGTTTTACAGTGTGACTAAGACACTTATAGTGGTTTTATTTAATTTATAATTTAATTCTATGCTTTGATACATGTAAAACATCCTGAGGATATCCTTTTCATAACATTAAGAGCCTCTAAATCCAAACAGAACATCACCCACTTGTTACAACCCTGTATTATCTAATGGCAGAAACCTTTCAATAACTAATCATTTCCACTTAAAGAAAAACCTATCACTATCTGGGTGGATAAGAAAAAGAAACTTCCATAAATAAGCACATTTTTCAAAAAGTGTTATTGTAAGATTGAGGTGGAATATTCTTCTATATAGGTATTCTAAAATTAAGATCCAACAGCATTTTACTTCTCAAAGCAATTAAATACAGATTATCTAGTATGAGAATTTTAGTTTTGCTATTTTCATAGAACCCCAGTAAAATAATCTGTGAGTGCACATGCTAGGCTGAGAAATGCATAGAACATTTGCTATGAATCAACTACAGGGAAAAAACTAATTATCTACAATCTCTTAACTGGAAAAAATACTTCTTTTATTATTTAGGAGGTAATTACTATATTTACTTTTAAATGAAAAAGAAAATGCATTAATACATGCTATGTTAAAGATGAATAATGGCTTTCTTAGGGAAATATAAATTTATGACACTTTACTAAGTCTGGAATCAAAAGAGCTTTCTAAATATATTTTCACAATATCAGGGCCATCTTGCACAGTTTTTTATAATTGTTTCATATAGATTCCATTAGAGAGATCAGCCCCATCAACAACTTACTGCTAACTTGAATAAAATGCCACATTCTTAATTATTTAAGGTTCTCCATCACACCAAGTCAGGCTACTGGCTGCTGATTGTAGAGAACATAGAATCACTTAGGTTGGAAAACATCCTTCATGATCAAGGCCAACCACTAACCCAACATTGCCAAGTCCACTACTAATCTATGCCCCACATGCCACATCTGTGTATCTTCAAATCCCTCCAGAGATGGTGACTCTACCACTGCTCTCTGTGCAGCCTGTTCCAATGCCCAACCAAACCTTCCCATGAAGAATTTTTGCCCAATATCCAAGCTAAGCCTCCTCTATCTGAAGTTGAGACCACTCCCCCTTGTCTGTCACTTGTTAGCTGGGAGAACAGTCTAACCTGGCTACACCTTCTTCTCAAGCAATTGTAGAGATGATAAGGTCACCTCTGAGCCTCCTTTTCTCTAGGCTTTGCCCCCCCTCCACCAGCTCCCTCAGCTGCTCCTCATCAAACCTGTGCTCCAGATCATTTCCCAGCTCTGCTGCCCTTCTCCAGCCATGTTCCAGCCCCTCAGTGTCTTCTTGTGATGAGTATCCCAGAACTGGACACACAGTTTGAGGCCTCACCAGTGCCCAGTACAGACAGCAGTGATTAGGATTTTCTGTGCAGTAAGTTATGGTATTTTCTTATGCTGTATCTCAAGTGGGTTTTAAAGGGTGTAAGTTATGGTAGTAACTGTGGACATGAATGTTGTTTTTGTACTCAATACAGCTTTCTGATGTATGAGATAGAAAAGTAATTTTCAACTTCTAAAAACACCTAGCTTTATGGAAAATTAAAAAAGCAAACAAACAAACCACAAAAAAGGTAACATGAGCACTATTCAGTTGGAACCATCTCAAGTACTGAATCAAGACTGAGCCAGGACTTTGTATTCCATTGGAAGAATCTGCTGAAGAACAACATCATGAATCAGTCACCTTTTTATGAGAAGCATGATTTGAATTAGTCAACCTGACGCTTCAGTCAACTGCAGAAGACAACAGGCAATTCCCAAAGGGTTTATAATGTGCTTGCACCTATTTTTGACAAAGCAGGCAACTGGAACTGAGGCTTTTTAAGACGTGTTTTAAGTAGGGGGCTGAGAAGATAAAGTTGAAGTCAACTAATGAAAGTGATCTTAAAATAAGAGTTCAATTCAAAGTCACTCTGAATTTGCTAGAATCCAAGTTTTGAACTTAGTACTCTCCTCTTTTTTTCCTTCTTCTTTTCCAGTCATCAAGAAAACAAAATTCTGGTGAAACAAAATTTAACAGAATGAGGAAGAATAGCAAGAAAAATCTGTTGCAGACCAAGCAAAACTCTTCATGCTCTTAAAGTCAGAAGTGATTTAAAAGGAATAGGTACTGTATCTTGATAATGTATCAAATATGTAAGCATAATGGACGGAGAATTTAGGGACAAAATCAGAAAGACCAAGCACAAACTGAAACAAAACCAGCAGGGGGCAAAGAACAATACAAATTATGCAAAAGGTATGCTCAGTAGTTACAAGAAAACCTGAGAAAAGATTGCTGTATCATTCTACTGCTAAGGAAATCTGTCAATATGTGATTCTGAAAGACAAGAATTAAATGCCCTTCTTACTTCTGACTCACTAAACTTCACCTATGACCAGACGGTTAACTCAATTACAACAATTATAAAGGAGTGACCTGGATGATGGACTAAAATCTCTTTAAATCAAAAAGAAATCTTACTCCTTATCAGTGGTGAGGTGGTCTTCAGTTGCAGCAAGAAATATCCAGACAATGTTAACATAAGCTTTCCACTGGTGAGAAAATAAGACATTGCAAAAGTTTGTATAAAATAAGATTAAATCTACAGGAAGGTATTTTTAAAGAACCAGATACAATGGCATACTTTCAACTAGAGATGAACTCCAAGCTTCATTTTCTATGGCTTTGTGACAATCTACATGCAATTGGCTCTGGAAACCTCTGGATAGTGATCACTTCCATAATCTGGAAGATGTCACAGGGTTTGGAATATTATGCTGCTTCTGAAGAGGTTTCAGTAGTTTGACCTCCATCACCTGACATTTGTAAAACACTTCCATAACCTGCAGTTTGCTGGGAAAATCACAGAATGTGTAGAAGCACCTCCATGATTGTGGTTTTGTGGTGTGTTGCTTTTGATTTTTTTTGAACTACTCTCAAGGAAGGAGAAGAAAAGGGATAAGAGAATTTAAAGGAAAAATGTGAGGCAGACAAGAGGTAAGTAAAATACTAAGGCATAAAATAGCAGAGAAAGTACTGTAGCCAGTTCTTTTTTTTTTTCTACAACAGAAATTCAAATGGCAATATTATTTTCTTTTATGTACTTCCATGTCTTTTATGTATGAGGGTATTTTGAATGAGCATCTAGAGTATTATTATATAGGATTATTTTACAGTTATTCCAAATCACAAGTTAAAAATGACAGGTAGGCAAGGTTCTCATGCAGTGTTAACAGACCAGTAGAATGCCTCACTGCAGTTAGGCAGAGACACAAGTGAATACAGCCCAACTAACTGAATTACTCCCATTGTTCATTCCACCTGACCTTTTTAGCAAGGAACTCACCACAGGAACATTAACCTGAGCTCCCTAATGCTTCTAACCCCATGGTCTTAATTTGCCTTTAAAAAAATTCTCTAGATCAGGTCAGTGCCAAAAAGCCAGTCACACAATGGTTACTACTCCAAAATCTATTTTCATCTTTCTTTTCACTCCCCGATAAGCAGCTATCTGGTGCAAAATATCCAGTACTTGCATTAACTTCACACTTATTTTTGCCTGCTCATGAACTGCAGGTGCAGGTCCCAAGTTCCTGCAGCCCAGAGGCCTCAGCTGCTCGCTTCTGATTGACTACTGTAGCTCTTTGAGTTTGTCTCTGCGAGTGAACCACAGATTTTTTCATCAATTCAAGTCAAAAATAGCTGCAGAAAGAAAACACTGACTAGACTCAACAGATTCTGAAGAAGCAACACAATAAGGTATATCAGTGGTGCTGTACAGCGTGCATTAGGATATGCTTCACTTTTTTTAATCCCAAAGTACAACTGCAGTGGGCTGAAGAAGACCAGCATAGTGCTGTGATGCTGAACCATGAAATCTACCTAAAAAGCTGTGGCAGTGAGACATGTCATTCTACAAAATCTTGTAAGGTGACCCTATGAAGACAAGGGTAGGAACAGGTGATTCCCACAGACACCTGTGACACAGACTTTTCATGATTCTGCACTAAATTCAGAATTTACCTTATCATTGTGACCTTCACTTTACCTGTCTGCCTTGTTTATCAAATGTAGTACATAAAACAAGCATTTAGAAAAGTTTAAAATATGTAAAAGAAGAAAGTGCTACAAGTGTTGCTTCTGTATTTTGAATTGTAAAATAAGGAACTAATTACCTTTTTTTCTGCTGTGTTTTTCAGTTGTATTAGCGTTGAATAAGGTCACTAGACAAGCAAGTGGATAGCTGAAAGACTATGAGCTCATGCACACATCTTCAATATAATGTAAAGAAACTGCAAAAACGAGGAGTTTTGAATGCTCAGAGGAGCATCCAGAAGTGATTTGTAAATAAAAAAACCCACTGATTTTCCAAGGATCAATCTTACATGGAATTTCTCATCAGATGAGTTATTACTTGAGTGATTTCAGTGGTTGTAGACCCAATCTCTCTAAAGCTTTTTAAATCATTGCCAAACTAGTTGCTGTTTGAACCTGAGATGTTCATGCCTCAAGTTTCTAGTGAGGAAATTACAAAGTCGTAAAGATTTCTGCATAGTACCAGAGCAACAAAATGTACATTTTCCAAAAGACTATCATTCTGCTATTCCTCTGTTAGGATAGCACACACCTTTTTTATGTAGGGTTGTGAGGAAATATCTTTAAGGTATTTTTGGCATTTCAGACTGACAAAAACTTCTGTAGTGTAGTCAGTAGGAGTAACTTACAGAAAATATAAAACTACCACCATAAACATTTGGTGACAGCATTTAATAGCTAATTCATTAATCTGAACTACAGAATCAACTAATTTAACTGGTTATGGCATTAAAGTTGGAGAATTATTAAATATGTAGTATATGCTATGTTACAATAATGATTGATACCTTGTTTATCACCGCTGTAGACATGGGTCCAATAAACACAACAACTACTCAAAAGTGACTTAGGAGAACTCAAGAAAGACTAATTAACTTTGCTCAAGAAACAGTGTAGTTCCTGTGGTGCTGCTATTTTTGGCCTTATGCCCAAAGAGTAAACATCCAATTAAAATTGAAAGCCAAGATACTGATACTGAGCTCAAGATTCAACAAATTATTTTTTAGACACATAATAGGATATACATGCCTCACTGTAAGCAAGCACTTCATGTCTGCTGCACCACTTAGAAAGCAGGGAAATGTATTGGTTTTGAAAGTACGTACTATATTCTATCTGAAAAAAAGCTGAAATGATGAGCTAATTATTGTGCTAGTCAAAAGCCATGTCAATTTAATTTGAAAGATCATTCCAAGCACACAAAGAAAGCTTCAAAATTACTTCAGACACACTTAACTCTGTGTGCTGGTTTTGGCTGTTATAGTTAATTTTCTTCATAGTAAGTATCAAGATGCTATGTTTAGGATTTGTGCTGCAAACATGAGAAGGAAAAAAGGGCTTCACTCTATGTAAGTACTCCTCAGCAATAACTAAAATACCCAACCCCGTAACATCAACATTGTCTTCAACAAAAATTCCAATCATTGAATGTTATAGAAATCATAGCCCCAAAAGAGCTGCTGTGGAAAAAATTAACTCTATCCCAGCCTAAGCCAGCCTAGTGGCATGTACATGCCAAGTTAATGAAGAAGAAACAGTTTCAAACCAATGAACATGGTTCAATGAAGTACTAAACAGAACAGCCCATGAACTGGCTGTATAGTTTTAAACAGGATTTTTTTTAAATCAGAAAAAGGTTTTAACCAGGAAAGGAGATGCTCCTTGCTTTGAAAGAACAAATGACAAGCTAGAATCAAAAAACAGAATCCTGCAGCTCCTTAATAAGGGTTGCATTTACTTTGCATCTATACAAAGTTGTTGTTTAAGGCTAAGATGCATGACAGGGATGATTTGCTGAATTTAAAAATGTATTTGCTATTTAAAAAGTAGAAGTTATTACCATAAAAATAAGTTCTTTCAAGATGAAGTACAGAAAAGCATACTTAGTACAAAGAAAACAAACAAAAAATCTTTTCTCTGACATACAGCGCCACCACAAAAACAGAGAAAGAAGTCTCCTACAAGTCCAGTCTGAGACACAAGACAGAGAGGTTTTTCCTGGAAATTAGTTAACTGTCAGAGAAAACACAGTTATAAAAGAAGTGTTCAGTTGCTCTTAATATGGAGCAAATCTTAATCATTTTGAGTGCTGCTGCTAAGTTCACTACCAACCTCATCACAAGTGATGCATATGATGGACTACTACAGTTCATTAAGAATGACAATATGAAGGAAGTTCTCCAAGAACTTTCTGCAAGTTAAAACCTTTCATTAGCTATCAGAGTAGCTATTGGATTACCTGAAGTAACTTACCTCACCTTGTTTTAATTTCCTCACTTGTTGCTAGAATATATACTTTATATTACTATAGCTGTGAGACACAATATTATATTCAAATGTTACATTATAAATTCTTGGCTTCTAAGTAGATTATAGCCTATCCATTTAAAGTAAGTTCTACCACAAGCTTTTATTTAAAAATCTGAGCTGAAGATACCTGAAAATTTATTCTTTGTCACAGAAAAGATTATTTGCTCCACACATTTGAAAAAAAATGGAGTTTTAATGGGTTTCTAAATGCAATTGATACTAAGAGCAATATTTGATCTTTTTTGCTACACATTTTTCCATTAAGTGGGAAACAGAAAAAAAAATTCATCTGTAAGTAAGCACCTGAAGTTCTGACCTTTAAATTCAGTCTATATGCTAATCCCTCCTAGTTAGGAATCGGTTCCCCAAATCATCAATATGGAAAACTAAGTATAATCCTGCTTTGAGATTCAAAGAAGTAACTTTGCAAACATGAAAGTTTTAGAACTAATTTTTGTAAAAAAACATTTGAAAACTCTGTATTTTAAAGAGTTTCAGCTTGCCACAGAGTTTATCTTTCATGTGCTACCAATAAAAACTAACAGTGACCTTCCTCCTAGGTTAAACTTCTAGCTTCTGTTTGAAACACTAGAGTGCCTTTTCTCAGAAGAAATGCTACTATACCTGCCTTCAGCAACGAGAAAGAATACACTATTGCACAAATCCTTCATTAGTCAGAGGATCTTGGCAACAGCAATAGTGCTTAAATACGGTGTCTGCATGAAAAACTGTTTTCAAAGGTAACCTTGCCAAGGGCTATGTTCCATCTTGGCAAAAGGAAGGAAACTTTACTTTTCTACCAATCAGTTCACTCTGCATGAAAAACAGGTGTTATGATAGGAAATGGGACTTGGATTAGAAACAAAATACAGTTCTCTAAAAATAAGTTTGGTTTGGAAAAAATCAGATAATAAGGCTGCAGGGCTTACATGTTTTTGCAAAATGCAAATCATGAAAACTGGTTAAGGGATTAAGTGCTCTTTTTCAAAAATGACCATGGAGATTATAATCATTAATTAAAATCATGTAAATAATATTCTGAAAAAACTCTTCCTTTTTATTTCATAGGTTTCAAAAAGCCTAATGGTAAAAGAATTAGTCTCAAAAGAGCCACTCTAATTAAAAATAAAAAATTAGCATAATTAATAAGTGTGACTAGGCTTGCAATCTCACCACTTGCTATGACATTTTTTTAACCGAGAAATAAGATTATATTTTTAAGTATCATTATAGAAGGCTTATACGATGGATTACACCTTTACGAGTCCCTTTATATGTTTTCAATCTATTTAGTAAGTATTGGTATTACAACCTTCTTGACTTCTGGTCACTCTTTACTACTACTCCTTAAAACATGGCATGTGATGGTATTCCTTCTACTCACTTAGTAAGCCTTCTGTCATTCATCTATACTGATACATGATCAAAATACACAAATCAAACAGACTTAGTAAAAATAATTATAAATAATATTTATCTATACAGTACACAGATTGTCTCTATATTCTACAATTTCTCTTCAGGAATACACTGATGAAATACTGCCTTCCATACTCTAGCTTTTTTTCAGAACTTCAAATTATTCTGGAAAGGAAGAGATAGCTCTTCTGTATCCCATGCTGAGGCTCAGCTAAGATATGCTGGTTTTTCATGAAAACAAGATGGGAATCCTTTGCTCTATCTTGAAATCAAAGACACTTTTAGGAGTTTTTAACTGTGTTTCCTCTATGAATAAAGATGGATGATTTAATCTTTTTGCAGAATATACAATAAAGCAGAAGAGCATATTTAATGATCTAAAATAAATTGCACTGACATTTGAAGAAAAAAATGTTTCTTAAAAACAAAGCCCGAAAATTTAAATTATGTTAAAAGCTGTGTTCCAGCTCTTGAAGTGTACTGACAAACTGAGTCTTTTAAAGTTTGATTCTTTTTTTTCTTCCCAGAAGAGTAATTGTTACCTTGCAGCATTTCACACAAATAAGAATGGTAACACACAGCTACAAACCCACACAGCATGCTCTACAGGCTTGGGCCAAGAGGCTGGAAAGCTGCTTGGCACAAAGGACCTGGGGGTGCTGGTCAACAGTAGCTGAACATGAGCCAGCTGTACCCAGGTGGCCAAGAAGCACAAGGGCATCCTGTGGCCAGCAGGAGCAGGGTAGTGACTGTCCCCCTGTCCTGGCACTGGTGAGGCCACATCTTGCATCCTGTGTCTAGTTCTGGGCCCCTCAGCGCAGGAAAGACATTGAGGGGCTGGAGTGTGTCCAGAGAATGGAACGGAGCTAGGGAAGAATCTGGAGCACAAGTCTGATGGGAGGCAGCTGAGGGAGCTGGGGGTGTTCAGATTGGAAAAAAGGAGCCTTGGGGAGGACCTTATCATCTCGACAACTCTCTGACAGGAGGGTCTAGGCAGGTAGGGTCAGGCTCTGCTTTCAGACAGGATGAGAACAAGTGACAGGACAAGAGGAAATGGTCCCAAGTTGCATCAGGAGAGGTTCAGACTGGGTATTAGGGAAAATTTCTTCATGGGAAAGATTAGTCAGGCATTGGGACTGGCTGCACAGGGCAGTGGTGGAGACACTATTTACAGAGTATTCAAAAGACATACAGATGTGGCACTTGTGGACATGGTTTATTGAAGGACTTCACAGCTGGATTCAATGATCTTGAAGGTCTTTTTCAAGTTAAATGATCCTATGATTCTAATAATATTTAAAAATGTATGTTAAAAGAAAAAATAAGTATACACAGGTAACAACCACCTTTGACTACAACTAAAGTAATGAATAGCTGACTTTTCCTGCTAGTCACTTCACAGTTATTTTTGACTTATTCTTTAAATAAATGTGATCTAAATAACACTCAAGTGCAAAAGGCTTGTGTTGTTTCTTAGAACTGCTGCTCTGTTCTATAACAAAGTAAAAAAGCATGCCAGCTGTTCATTTGACACAGTAAAAAAGATGCTAATAGAACACACTAATATAAGGTAGCAAAAAGTATTTCCTTTGAGTTTGAAAGCGAAATGTACCTTGTAACTTAGCTAAAAGCCGCAAATACAACTTTTACTGCTACATACTCTTAAATAAGTAACTGTACATGCTACCCTCCTTAATAATTTAAAAGAAAATCTAAAAACTTTGAACTTCTTGCAGGATTATTTTCACAGCTTTTTACAAGTACTGTACTGCATTTTGATGCAGATTTTACAAGTACTTTGCTGCATTTTGTTTAGTAAGAGACTATACAGAGAGACCTGTAACCCAAAAGGACAAACATACTGTAATAATGTTCAACAAGCTTTCCAATCCTAAATTCTGAGGATGTCTCAATTTTGAACATCACGGGGCACAGAGAAGTCACACTGAAGAAGAGCAGGTAGCATGGAAAAAGCAATCCACCCTCTTATATTTCATTCTATTTCAGATGTAATTGAAATGCTCTGTGAGCTAACCCAGCTGTATTGTTTGCTGTAATTTAAATAAACATGAAATCAGAATCACTGGGCAAGACACAATACTCCTAAAATTAGCATTTCCATTTCCATTTGTGCTCAATAACAAAGACGAGATTATTAGATAAAGTGGAATGCACAAAAGACTCAGTATGCTAGCATAACTTTTAAACAATCATACTGGCAGCCCATTTACCAGAAATGGTAAGTAAAATAGAAGAAATACTTCATGGTTTTGTAAGCAATTTACAGTATTGTACCGCCAATCTGTAACTATTCACTAGCACACATGTACCTGCATAAACAAGTTAAAAGTACCTCTAGAAATATTGCAGTAAAAAAGGAATTATATACTCATTGGTGATAGTTTGAATCTTCTACAAAGCTTGAGAAATTAAAAACTTGGTAGATGGTTAGGAAAAATATGAGTAAAATGCAGTGGTATCAGTAACACTTCTAAAGTGATTTCATGTAAAGAAAAATTTCACATGAAGGATTCTTCTTCATTCTTAGTTGAAGATGTCAAGCACACATTCTTCCATGACACACATGGATTGCCACCACTGAGACTACTATTTTTAAGTTACAGTGCAACAAACTATCTTTTTTGAACTCCACAATACTTTAAACTGAGTTTAAACTCTGCAAATGCTATTTATAAATTTATGATTCCAAAACACTGTAAAAAATATCCACTCACTTTAAAAGAAACATGCTTTGCTTTCAAAAGAAATCCCCTACAAAATTATTTACAGTATTTTTTTTGTTCACAAATAAGTAAATAATATAATATTTAAAGCCTATTAAAAAATGTCACTTTGTGCGACCAAAAAGGTTTTCAGTTTAAATTCACCTCCTTCCCCCAAAATACTTGTTGCACTGTTCAAACACTGCTAATTTTGCTTGACTGCAATTAAATGTGTCAGAACAATTTCTGGTAGGTTGTAATTTCTTCACAGCGCTTTACCTTCATAGATCTATCCTATTATTACTTCATGTATTATAAAACAGGGGCACCATAATATGCTTGAGTCACAAGCTTATTCACTGAAGTAAAAAGAAGTTCATAGCAAGAACTTAGTAAATTTGAGATCTGAAAGATGGACTTTAGAAGGCAGTTCTGAGATGCAAAATTCTTTAAATGTATTTTTCAGTATGTAAAAAAACCATAAATTCAGTATGTAAAAAAAACCCATAAACACAAATTCTTATTTTGTCTGGATAATTATTCAACTGTAAGAATTTACACAGCAAACATAGCAAGACAGTTATAGTTTCTCTCAAAGCAACAAAGTCCAGCAACATTTCCTATGCAACTGAAAAATGCTTGACGCATGCAACAATATAAATGTGTCTGTATGACTTCTGTGCCTCAGCCACCTACTCAGTAATGCTCCAGAGAGCATGTACATTTTCTAAATTTGTATTTATTTTATGAAGAAGTATTACTGTTTCTTGTAAATTTGAATTCCTCCCATCCATGACATTAGCCCAGAGTTCAACAGTTATGCATAGTAATGACTTGTTTCTTTAGATAAATTCAGTATCTTTTCTATAATCTAGGAAGCTGTGCAGAAAGACTGACACTTTCCACAAAGTATTCTATGACTGTAGAACCACTGAATACAATAGTGAGTCATATTTGAAATGCACAGTAAAAGGACTACATTCATTACCTCGCTGTTTTTCCCAATTATCTCTTACACTGTTGAGTTATTAAGTTCAAGGGGTAAAGAAACAGTGCAGAAAATGTTCAGGAAGAATTCTAGAAATGAAAGTCAGATCAGTTTACACAACCTCAGAAAATCACTTCTCTTTTATATGCCTCTCACTCATATAGCAGAATTTTGTTAGAAGACAGGTTTTCAAATTTATTCTGAGGTAGATTAGAAGTCTGACTGCAAATTCAGACCTATTCAGCAAATAAATGTACTGCAGATTACTTTTTTTAAATTATAAATTCTATTTTTACTATAGAATTCAAGCCACTATAATAGCACTCCATAAAATTCTGTATTAGATTCTAGTATCAAATGTAGACAATATAGTTAAATGTAGTATTGTTCCTAGTTAATTCTTCTGAATTACAAAATTACTTTTGAACTACATGAAGTTAGTTTTCTCTTGAACTGCAGATGCATGCAGCAGAAAGTGGAGAAATAATTACTGAATTTGAAAATAAATTAACTTTTAACTTGCCCTACAGTACAGAAAGGAAATGAAAACCCGTATGGTATCTGGACAAATTGAAAGCAAACAGAAGGTACATAAACATTAGGAAGTACACAGTTTTTTGTGATCTAAAGAAGACTGACAATTTCCTTTATTTTTCTTTCAGAAACATATTCCTGGCATTTGAAAGGGATATAGGTTAACACCCACACTGACAGCTTCTCAGCTCAGCCTCAAAGTGCACACCAGATTATTTCTGGGTTACTTCCTGGAGAAATGGGATAATGAAGATCCCACACAGTGCCCTGAACAGCAATGTGACTAACCTGTAAGTTTTGAAGTTACATTTATCAGATAGAAACTAGAAGTGGACCTAACTGCCACAGGTAAACTAGAAATTGATTGAGTCTGCTTACAACTGAATTAATAATAGGAACATATCCTACCAATTATTTGGAATGTCCAAACATTCAGATTTCCACTGAAATTCTTCATTTTAGTCTAAACCTAAAAATTACTTTTATAGCTTTAAACACATATAATTCAGGTGAGGTTTGAAGTTGTCCTAATTAAAATCAGTTCATCAGGTGATTAGAATATTCAGATTTGATTTTGATAGCAAGTGTAAGATTTGAAAAAATAGAAGAGAACTACAGTAAATTTGAAGAAGCTGAGTGTTTTCTATAAGTTTGGGATATCTAAAACTGTCAACCTGAAACCTCCATACTTTATCTCCCTCCATTCAAAGCCACAGATCCTCAGTATTCAATTTCTGGAAAGGCCTCTGAAATGTAAGTACAAGTATTCTGTCTTACAGATTGGATTCTGGACATTCTCTAAATGAGAAATGGGAAAGAGGATTCAAAGCTTGAAACTCCAGATCAGAAATCTATGTACTCTTTTATAATACTTTATGTAAAGGATCTGCTAATGACAACACCTCAACTGAATTTTTCATTTTGTCAATTCCTTTCAAAAAAGGCATGACAGTAAGACAAAGATGAAAGAATTCTACAATTATTCAGTGTTATGACTGAAAAAAACAGATTGTCTAGTTCTGCTTTCAGGGAAGTTTTATTAAATTTATATCAGTTACATGTTGATTTATAAGTTTAAATTTGGGCTATATGCAAATGCACTATGAAAGAAAAATGGTATGCTTCATTAACCCACTGTTTAAAACAAGCACTAAGTTGCACAGAACTCGGAAAATACTAATTTCACGAACAAAATTAATTTATTAGAGGATAAGGATAAGCACATGTGAATAGATAAAGGCAGAAATTCATATATGATATTATGGGCTTCTTAACTTTCAAGCACTCAGCTTTCAGCTAATTAATAATGCTTCCATTTTTATATTAACAAACATATTTGATCCAATTATAGAAAAAGATATCAGAACACACAGTAAAAAAAAAAAGACATTGGAAGTTGCTATTCATTACTCTTACTCTTCCTTATGACTTTGCTTAATTCTGTATGCTTTTAGGATACTCCTTGAGAAAAGAGCAGTGTGATTATTATTCTGTGTCACATTTGAAGATGCCAAAAAAATCTCCAAATCCATTATTTACAAATAAGCAATGTTAGTTTTCATTACTCAGTATTTCTAGCGAGTAAACATAGCCCAAATGAACCATCAAATTGGTATAACTGAATCTCATACATCTATTAGAAAATGGAAAAGATAACAGAACATGGCACACTTTATTTAGTATTTGAATATGTGTAATGTGACTACTGTTAGGTTTCCTGGATACATCTTCATGCTCTGTGAGGAACAAGTGGCAATTAATTAATTTGCTGGCAAAATAAATGCTTATAGAGTAGACATGATTTGTATCTTACTGTTTGATTTACAGCCTATCACCTTCTCCCCTAAGATTAGCCTCTGAATCTGAAAATGAAGTTCAAAATATTTTTTTACACTGCTGCTCGCATCAGAGTCCCTGATCTGCACTCAGAGCTCTGTTAGGCAGAGAAACTACAGGCTTGTGATTTACAAGGCAGCTCACTGATGGCTCAATAGCATTACCACAGTCTACTGCCTTCTGCCCTCACTCCCAAAATCACATGCATGAGTAACACAGGCAGAAGAGGCACAAAGAAGCTGATACTGACAGAATAAAAATCACAGACATTGTTTTCTTGCATTTTAAAATGAAGCACAACTTCTATGATTAAGAAAGATAGAATCAAGAGTCAAGCAACAGTTTAATTACACAAATGACACTGGCTCTATTCTTCAAAAGGTGCTGCCTGCTAGAGAGTCAAAATTGGAAGAAAACACAGAAACTGCACATGTCAAAGATGGACATGATTTTTCCCCTCAGAACGAAAATATAAAATTGAAACTCTGTCTAACAGTTTAATAATTCTAAAATTATTCTAATCCAATTATTTATTAGAATACAGTTTTTTCTTTTAGTGCATATACAGTCAGGTGACAATTTACCCACTAGCATTATGTTTCCAGCTTTGACAACAAAAGCAAGCTCAAACAATCACTGATCTGAAATTTTTCCATTTTCAACAGAACCATTTGAGTAGCAAAAACTGCTAGAACTTCAGTAACATTTCTTACACAATGCCTTGTTTTTCACTAGAAAGAACTGGAGAATTATACATATAAACAATTATGTGCAAACAGTGGTTTTCAGATGAAAAAAAACCCCAAAAGCTTAAGGGACTAAACCTAATTAAAGAACTGCTTAGTTTTCAACTGGCTAAGTGAAAAATAGAAGTCATTATGTCCTTCATTACTGATTTAATCCTAAAGAATTTAAAAAATAATTTCAATTACTTGTCTTAAGCAATTAACACACATAAATGAAAATAAAAACATGAAAATTAGAGCCAATGTAGTAGCATTATAATGCCTTCCACAACAAACTGTAGCACTAAGTTATAACAAAATCACCTTATCATTCAATTTCTTTCTCAGAATATTGTAGCATTTGAACTACATCTAATATGCATATTTTTGAGCATTAAAAATTCTGAAGTCTTTACTTGTTCATAGATTTGACTAAAAAGTATTCAAAAGTTTCCTTCAATCTATGCTAACATGCTGGACTTTCTCTTAAAACAAACATTGTTCCAAACCTCTATTTTAAAATTCTTTGTAAAAACAAGAACTGTTTATCAAAAGGAAAAAAAAAATCTGCCTGCAGATACTTCAAAACTGAACACATAGAAGTTCAATTCAGAGTTCATTATATATTTTTTAAAATACGTTATATATTTCCCAATAAACAGCCTTGGCAAAGGTAGACTGAGCTTACCTAAGAAAAGCTATGTATTCTTATAATATGAAGACCCAAAATACCCAAAAAAAACCACACTTTATTGCAGTGATACAAAACCAATGACCCTAAATTTGAGCCAGTGTTACACAAATATTTAAGATGTATCGTTATTATAGAATATATTACTTTAATCACTCATGCCTATTAGCTAATGTTTCAATCAAAGCTATATTTTGCTTTTTCATTAAGAATCTGCATTGAATAGTAAATACAACAATTTCCATAAACTAATGCCAAATGTAAAGGCCAGTAAAATGATTTTCTGATCATTCTCACTGCAGCAAATACTAAATGATAAATCTAACAGAAGGCCAGCACTTTATGCCGTAATTACAAATTTATTAATTTTTGCCTATCCCACCTCTTAGAAACTGTACAATTGCTTATCAATTTATTTATTGTGTCCTTTAAATATTTCATGGCATTTCAGCTTTCAAAATCTGCTTACTTTAAAGGCACTTTTCACCTGTTAAGTGAAAAAAAAGTGAGTTATAGCATTGTATTAAGTTCCATATGATTTATTTGATTTTAAAATCATTATAAATTAAGTACGAAAATGTATGAAAATTAAATGTTAATTTCTCATAACTGAATTTCACTGTTCTTCAAGGACACACAACACTAAATGATTGATGAAAATTAGGCAAGAAAATGATTTTATGACTGTAAAATGAAAGAAAGCTGTTAGATTCAAGACTCTACAATTTTTAATATATATTTAAATATGATAGAAATATTTTTAAATTATTTTTATATATACACTGGTTTTGTAAAAGGTAAGAAATTTTAAAAAGCAATACTAACAAATGGCCAATACAGAACAGTAACAGAACTATAAACTAGAGGGCCTAGATCTTCTGTGATTTTGACTGAGTTCACCAAGTCTAAAAGCAGTTGTTGAACACTGCTCATAAAGGCACAGACATTCATGAGAAAAATAAAGGCTGTGCAAAGAGTACAAGGAGCTTAAAAATAGATCAGAAGATACTAGCTAGGAAATGACTGAAATTGCAAAAAAGCAATAAAGATACATAGACATAAATTGAAAAAGCATGGGTCAAATAATAGAAAGTAAAAGTAGGAACACTTCATCATTGTAGATTTACAAAAATATGGCCCTACATTGATCTACGGTTTGTTAGGGGGTGAAATCAGGCAAGCAGAATGTTTAAGTTCATCCTTTTTCAACAAAATACTGAATTAAGAACTTTAAGTTCCTGCACTAACATTGAGCCTTGCTTGTTTTGCTGATCAGGAAATGTTCTACTGAAATGAGTTTAAACCCCTTTAATATGACATGGCAGTGCATTACAGGAGACCAGAGTAACCACTGTAACTCTGAAAATTGATCACAAATAAACAAATAAAGTTATTGCTTTTTACATCTAATTTCCAGTATGGGGTAAAAAACAAACTTAAGAATTCACGTCTAGCACAGAAAATGGAGGTAACTATAACTCCTGTAAATTAAAAATCCATAATCATCTTCATCATTATGTAGAAGAGAACAAATTATACTTTTGATGCAATTTTCAGTACTAGCTCAGTACTAAAAAATTCAGTGCTTTAACTCCACCTAACTTCTAAAATACTGAAGTTGTCATTGTGAATGTAAATCACATCTATTAATTCATTATGCTTTACCTCTGCAAAGCATTCTCTATAAAGTATTAACTACATAAAATACTAATTTAGTGCATTCTGTCATTCCATATATTAATTCTTTCACCTAGTTCTATTCATTCTATTAGTTCTGAACCACCTAACTCCTTAGCTGATACAGGGTACTCTGCACAAACTATAATTCTAAAGCAAATACATGACACCTAGAACTCTAAACTTAAGTAGTCTCAAGTATAATATTATATGCTACTCTAAAATATGGGGACGTTCAAAGAAGGAGAGGCAAAGGCCCTGATGAATCATTTTGTGATTCAGTGATGATTTTGTGGTACAATATGGTCTGATTTGATAAAAGATATTTACTTATTCTCTCCTCCTCTAAGAAAGAGTGTCTGATTCTGATTTTGTATGTGAAAGTTTATTATTTTGTTTCTTCTTCATTAATATCAAAGTTCCTTATCTATATAATCTCATATCCATGTGAGGAAAGTACTTATAGGAATAGGGCAACTGTACAGATCCAAGTCATTCTATTCGTGTGATAGTAAGAGGTTTGTACTTAATACCCACAGTATTAAATCTTTAAATCTTTTCTACCTTGTATTATTTTCTTTCAGTTGTCCAAGAATTTATAAATGCACTTTTAGTGTATTGACATTCTATTCTGGATACTTTAATCTTGCCAGGGTGTCATATTGATTCTCTTTGCAATGGGACATACATGTGACAACACATTACTGAAGGAAAAACACAAAAACCCAATACCATAGACTCCATTCTCCACACTTCACAGCACAGGGCTCAGCTAGACTTGCCTTAGAGCTCCTTATGATTTCTTTGCCCTTGAAGGGAGTATTTGAAAGTAGACTATCACCCTGATGTACCTACAAGACATTGAACTTATTTGCATATAAGTGATGTTATGATGCTTGTATCCCCAGTTGTCTGTTTTGTTAATGCCAGATATTATGTTCTGTGCCTTCAAGACTGGCTCTGAAAGCAAAGTTTTGTTTTGTTATCAGCCTGCTCACTCCCCCACGGTCTGCTGGACACAGACGGCAGTAAATAGTGCTGCTTTTGCTTTTTGCTTTTTGCTTTTGCCTTTGCTCTTGCTCTTTGCTCTTGCTCCTGCTTGTGCTTGCTTTGCTTTTTGCTTGTTCGTTAGTTTAACTGGGCAGTCCGAATTTTCCCTGCACTGTCTTTCTTTCCCTCTTCTTGGAACCATTCGAACCCGCTCCGGACTGGGACCTGGGAAAACACCAAGTGTTTTGCACTTTGTGGCCTGCAGCAGCCATTCCCAGTGCTGGAGGGACTGACAACAGAGCGACCACTCCCAGGAGAGACTTTCTGAATTTGTCATCTCTTCAGAGCGGTGAAAGAATTTTGTCATCTGGTGTTGTTCATTTGTTGTGCTGGGGAGTGCTTTGCCTGTTAAATAAACAGGGTTTTTTTTCCACTTCTCTCCAAGGAAATTCTTCCTGAACCAGGTGGGGGGAGGGGCCATGGGAGTTTTCCTTTCTAGGGGCTCCTTCTGGAGGTTTTCTCCCAGATTTGCCCTGAACCAGGACAAAGTTCCTCTGCAACTCAGGTACTCTGACACTATATAGGGAATCACAGACTTTATATATAGACACACAAATCCAATTATGGTCTTGCATACATGCATGCAAATAATTCAAGTACCTAAGAACATTTTCTTAGAATGGGCAAACAGTTCTGGTCATTAATAATCATGTTTTCTTTTCTCTTCACAAACTTCCAAACCTTTACATAGTTACTGACAATGGAGTAAACAAATGGCTTTTGTTACAAAGGCTATATGCTTTAAATAGAAGAGGCATCATTTGCTCCCTACACACATTTGCTATATATTATTTCCCTTAAGCAGATCATCTACTGAAAACAATTGTGAGGCAATGTAAGAGTTTATGGTTTGTTAGCAGAACTGTAAGATCTTTATGTGGTAAACATCAATGCACTCAGTGGGCAAGGAATAAATTGCATGGTCTCTCTTGTCCCAAAACACTTTTAGAATTTTGTAAGTAAAACATAATACATAAATACAGATTGTGTTAAAACTGTATTAACAAAACAACTGAAAGTGTCTTTTCTGTCCTAAAAATCTATTCTGTAACAACATCTTGGCTAAATAAGTGGCTTGGTATGAAAATAAACTGCAAAAAAGGTTTAGGAAGTGTAAACATACAGGCACTAATTTCTATAATTCTCAAAGGAAAGTATATTTCCTAGTTTCATCTATTCCACATAAGCGTGGCACACTAAAGAATATAAAATTTCTGCATGTATCAATTATGTCCTACATAACTCCCTGAACAGTATTTAAAAGAAAAAGAAATGAAAACAATATTCCACTTGCTGACAACAGAAAATCTCACCAATACAGCTTTAGAAATATCATCGTTTTTAAAAACTATAAATACTGCTTTCCTACAGATGTAGCTCATTGAAGAAAATGTTCCAGCTACAGAGGTCTATTATTTTGGTTGATATCTTGGGGGAGAAAAAAAGAAATGGTAAAACAAAAAACGTCCAAACCCTCTTATTCATTAAACTGTTTGAATGGAATGGAGAAACAAATAAACAACAATAAAAGAATAACTAGCCAAAACCATCCAAGCTAAATTCCCACACATGTCTCTAGAGAAAATGAATGCCTGTGAAGGGGTTAAAAAAAAACTTTAAAGGACTTCTCACTACGTGAATAAGAGTCCAGCTCTCAAAAAAAAGACACTATTATCCCTCATCCTCACTTTCTGTAAAATGGTTACATACTCCTGAAAGTTGTTGACCTGGGAGGCTGAACATTTTGTCCAGCTATGGAGAAAAATAGAAAAGTGTTCAAGTAAGAAATATAAAGTTTTCTGATACCGTTGTACATTTCAAACAAGCTCCCATACAACTTCCTATGATCTATAAAAATAAGTGGAGATACCTGAGAACATAAGAGTCCCACACTAAACAACGATGTTTCATACACATAGATATTTATATAAAATTTCAATAAATCTATTTCAGGAAATTCAACACTTCATGCAGCACACAAAGGTATTGGCTCCCAGTATTCTTCCGGAAAGTGGAATACTCGTTCATCTTGCAAAGAAATGGAATAAAGAATGCTTGTTTAAATATTCTCTGGTAAGTGTTTAACATTCTTTATAGAGCAGAGGAAAACCAGCAATTCTGCATAGATCGTTTCTACAAGAGAAATAGGAACAGCAGTTCTTGGCAAAACAGACATAAAAAGAAAACATACAGAAAGTGGAGACAGGAACAGATAATATGGGAAGAATATAGAAGCATTGTTCAATCATGCAGGGATGAGGTTAGGAAAGTCAAAGCCAAAATGGAGCTGAGTCCAGTCAAGGATGTCAAAGACAATAGAGAGGATTTCTCTAAGTACATAGAGAACAAAAGAACGGGTAGAAAATATTTAAGCCTTCTGCTGTATGAAGCAGGGGACACAAAACATGAAAGAGGATTAGTTACTGAATGCTACCTTCTCCTCAGTTTCCATGAGCAGGCCTTGATGAATCCCAGCTCTGAGAGACCTGAGGGGAAAAGTCTGGAACGAAGATGTACCTGAGGTGGCAGCTACTTAAGAGTACGAAAACAAAATAAACACAAATAAATATAGGGGTGTTGAGTCTCAATGTAGTAGGATGCACTTGAGTGCTCAGGGAGCTGCCAAACAGAACTGCAAAGTCACCCTCAATAACTTCTCAACAATCATAGCAACCATGAGAAATGCCTGAGAACTAAGGAAAAACAAATGTCACTACCTCATAGGACGGGAAAGATGATCCAGGGAACTGCAGGCTGGTCAGCCTCACTTTGATCCATGAGAAGGCAATGCATCAGCTAATTCTGGAAACTGTCAGCAGGCATAGGAAGGACAGTAAGATCATCAAGTATAGTCAGCATAGATTCATCAGGAGAAAGTCATGCTTGACCAAGTTTATCACTATTTATGTTGAAATAACTGGCTTGGTAGATAAGGAGAAAGCAGCAGATATTGTCTACCCTTGACTTCTGAAATAACTGTCTAGGTAGATGAGGAGAAAGCAGCAGATATTGTCTACCCTTGACTTCTCTAAGGCTTTCAATGCTGTTTTCTGTAAGATGCTCAATAGAGAGGCTGGTGAAGCACAGGCTGGATGAGCAGACAGTGGAATGAATGGACTGAAAAGTGACAGAAACACCATGTCCAGGGAGTGACAGTAATTAGCATGAAGTCTACTAGCAGTGTACTCCATGGGCCAATACTGGGTCCTGTTTCACATCTTCACTAATGCTCTGGATGATGACATCCCAGAGAAAGGAGATCAGCACCTCCCTCTCCTCTTCCCCTCCCCAGGAAGATGCAAAGAGCAATGAGGTCACTCCTCAGCCTCCTTTTCTCCAAAATGGACAAATCCAGACCTCCCAGCTGCACTAGACAGCCCTTCCAGCCCTTCCACCAGTTCTGGGTGCATCCCAGTGCCTTCACATCCTTCCTGAAGTGTGAGGTCCAGAACTACTCTCAGTGCTCTAGATGAAGCCTCACCAACACTGAGCACAGTGGGATAATTGCTTCTGTTCAGTGGCTGAAAAAAATCAAGAGGCAAAAATGCACATAGGTTTTAATTTTCTTTAGCCACCATTCCAAATTTATCCAACAAGCTTTGCTTTTCTCATTTGCTTCTTTTCACAGTATCAGACACAGAAAGAAGACACAATGAGAAATTATATATTGGAAACTGCAGTTATAAACGAACATGTTCCTTTTCTGCTTTGCATGCACGTTTCACTATAGATGATCAAGTAATGACAGAATCAAACTCAGATTATGGAGTGAAGAGCAATAACGGGACTGTTTTGCCAAACATGGCATCTGTTTAAAATCCTTCTATGCTGAAAAAGTATTTAAAGCATGCATGGAGTGCCAGTTAATAATTCTGTAATGTCCATACTAGAGGACTTCCAATAAGTCCTTTATAGTCATATAGGCTTCAGTGAAGCCAGCAGAATTTAATGTTTTGCAGGACACTGAAACAGTAAAATAGAAATAAATATGTCTTAGCAAAATCCGCTGTTTCTCTCTATCAATTTTTGCGGTAATATCTAGTAGAAAATTTCCAGGAAGGTTTGCTGATATACAGCTCAAAAATGCTGGACATTTGCAGTCAAACTAGCTTTGTCACTGCTTTATTATAAAACCAGAAGAACTGGAAAATAAATGGAGAATTGAAAGGGTTAACACCCCACTGATATTAGCTTGTCACCTTAATATAACTTGCTCCAAAGGAAAAAAAAAAAAGAAAAATCTTCTAAGGGTTCACACCTCACTCATAAAATTTCAAAAGGAATAAAAGTATTTTAAAAAGCACAGCTGAAAGTCGTAAGTTCCATAGCACCATTTTATTCCAATGCACTTTTAATATTTAATGAGATGCTGACTTCTTGTATCACTTTTCAAAAGAAGCAACAGGGAGACACTTTAGTACACAGCTGATGATGATTCCAGCAACAGGCTTCAGAATATGAAGTCATATATTCAGAAAAAACACTTTTCCATTATATATTATTTAAGGGACAAAACATAGCAAGATCATTTACACAAAATGTATAATCAAATAATTGTTGCATCCATGTTTAATTAATATGATTTAAAAGAAAAAAAATCCTTTCTGATAACTTACAAGATGGGAGAAATTCATCTGAAGAGTTTTCCTGGATTGATTATATTCTTCTTTATTATAAAACTAAAAGCTATTTTGAAAAATACACTCACTCATAAAACGAAATAGGAAGGCAGGACCTATTTTCCTTTACATAATGTCTATCACGTGATGTTTGCTGTGTGACAAATACTTTAACTGTGAACCAGATTTGCAACCAGTTAGAATCCACTTAGGTACAGATCCCCTAGAAACCATGTGAAATTTATCAGTTTTTAGTGGAATGTCACAGAGATGTTGCCATCTGGTGCTGGAAAAAACACGAGCTGGAAGCATTTTAAGAGCTGGTAGCAAAACCTATCATGCATTACAAGACTGCCTGACAACCAGAGACATGCAAGCCTTTTGTTTTCCAATATATGCAACCTGAGGCACAACCCAATTTCTGAATAAAAACAGTGGGATATCATCACAGAGGCTGATAAATTTTGAAATAAGCAAGGTTTGTCAAAGAGTAGAAAGAAAAATTTAATCAGAGTATTTGATTTCCTTTGGTGAAGGAAATTACCTATTCCAATTAGTGCTTTTAGTCACCTCTGCCAAAAGAAAGACTACATCCATTGAGTTGCTACTCCTTCCTTTAATGACTCTCCCCAGTTTTAATCAGTATTTCTTTGGAATAGTCCATTTTTACTAGTAGAGAAGACAGTACCTTTTGTCTTGTGTTGTAATTTAGCACATACTCAAAAAGATTACTAGAATAGAATCTTTTGTAACAATTTAGTCAACCTGCAGAATTTCAGCCTCTACCATTCTTCTTGTTTCTCAAGATTAATCAAGCATAGAGACTGACTTTGGCTGAAAAACTCATAATTATGGAAAAAGTAGCAATTTTTTTCAAAACTAGCAATAATGCTACCTCACTGTGATAAACTGGCATTCAGACATGAAAATGAAGAAGTTTAATGAGTTTCCAACTAACACACAGCCTTCACTCATTCTGGAAGCAAGACATCAAAGAATGGGACTCAGTTGTGGTACTGGCAACGTAAACAAGCATTACATTATTGTAGCTTACACAAAGCTTACACGTTGTAAGCTTACACAAAGCTTATGCCATGACTGTTCTGGCAAGAACATTACTCACTCAAGTTAACTTAGGCACCGTAACTCTTTTAGAAATCCTTTAAGGAAAACTAAGATCCCAAAACTGTTTTTCCCATGCATAGCTATTCCAACTGATCAAAGTTACCAGACAGCCTTCATCAAATTTGTTGAGAAATTTTAAGATAGCATTAGATCTATGAAACGATACACAGTTCTCAAAAGCAGTGAAATGTCTCTCATGCCTGTTTAAGTAGTCTGACTAGTGAAAGAGAGTGAAAAAAATCAGGAACCAATGTACATGGATGGTCTTTTTTCATATAACTTAATCAAAGTCACAAACAAATGGACCATCAGAGTCATAAATATATCCTAAAATACTAATCAGTATTGTGTGGATTAATATAAATTTCATCTGTACTAGCCACTAACAATCAGTACTTTTAACCATATTTCATAATTCCTTTTTCCAAATATCTCAGTTCAGGTTTGCTGGAAGAGTTTCGTCAAATTCACAAGCACACTAACGCAACCTAAACAGAAACCTGATCATGCCACATACTCACTATGCAACTGACCAAAGTAGCACCACTGGGACAGTTATCAGTGGTTAGAAGATCTGCAACATCAAGATACCCAGGTGAGTTTTCCAAAAAGTAAGAAATAGAAAATCTACAGTGATACAGGTGATTGAGTGGAACAATAAAAATAGATTAAACAAAGAGAACAGAGCTGTACTATTTTTAATTGTAGAAGTTACAGAATGTGGTTTGAAGACAAGTGCCATTGAGAAGGATAAAGAGAACATGAGACAAGGGAAGAATTCCTTGTGTGAAAAATTGCAGTAAGTTTCAAAGTGCAGTTAGAAGCTCAAAAGTATATAAACAAAAACCTGATTTCAGTATGTGAATGTTGATCAAACCAGAGAAGCTTATTTAAATTACTACTCAAAAAAATCTCTTAATTTCAAAACACTAACCAGCCATGAAATATCCAAAGAGCAGAAACCTCTGAGGTTAACATAACAGCAGAGAACTTTATAGGGCATCTCCTTGCACCTAATATAAAGAAAGTAAGCAGAAAATACTAATGTTGTGAGGCAAGAGAGAAAGGTTGTATGAGCAGCAGCAGGATAAGAATAAGAAAAGCCATCATGACATGAGATGTCAAAAGGTCAATTAAAAATGCAGAAAGGATGACGGGAAAGCTCATAGCCTGCAGCTAATACAAGAGCAGCATGAGTCAAAACCACAGCTTTGCAGCTTTGGGAAGGCACAGAAAACGCACAATTTCCTAAGTGAGGGTAAAAATATTTGGTGTAATGAACTATGTATTGATGAAGAAATCTCTATCTTGTTTCCAAAGAAGCTGTGAATATGGGGAGGCACCTTAGGGCATAATTGTTTGGGTTTTTTTGTTTTGTTTTGTTTTGTTTTTTTTTTTGTTGTTGTTGTTGTTGTTGTTGTTGTTGTTGTTGTTGTTTTGGTGCATGTGTGTTGTACATATTCCTGGAAACACATCATTCAGGGCGAACATCACCTAAAAATGAACTGTATTACAGCTCTGCAAAACACTTCTAGCTGTGCTTGAGCCATTTGTAAGTTACACTGATGGGTCTGATTTTGACCTCTACCAGTGCTGATCTCCACTGTAGGAGCAGTATGTGAACAACAGACGAAGAACTTACCAAGACATATGAATTCCAGTTATAAGAAGTATGAAGAAAAGATAGCGTAAACTGCAAAATCTACTTAATCTAGAATAAGTGCATTAATATTACAGTTAAAAACTGGAAGAGGGACTAATGTAAGGCAATTATTAGACCCTTATAACCATTATGACGTCTTCTGGAGGCAGCAGATGAATATGCTTAACCTGCTAACATCGGTAAATAACCTGTTCTGTTCCTATCCTTTTTCTTCTAATGCCTGTGCCTCAAGGGATTTACAACCTAATTACGCAGCTGGGCCTACAGGTTTCCTCTGTCTCTCATTCCCTCCTTTCCTATCATCCTCTGTTAGTAATGGCAGGGAAGAGAGGAGAAAATTCAGCTTAAGAGCTGATATGCAGATAATTCTCTATTTTCAAACACAGAATTTTGAAACAAGATTTTAGGAAACCCTATCTAATCATAAAGCAAGGAAAGCTAAACCAAAACTTTTTCCATGGAAATCTTAAAGACAGCAGCAGAGATACAGACATAGAACGGAATACAATATTAGGTGTAGCAGTGCTACTAGCCCCACTATAACTAGAAGACCAGGATACTAGCACTGGACAATGTCACTTTGGCTTTCTAGAAAAACCTCAGAACAAATTCAGTCAGTATGCCCTGAAATCATGTATCATTTCTGGTTTGTCACATAGATACCAAGCCAGGCTGTCACCAGGGCCTAGCTTGCCTCCCTTACTCCTTCAAAAGAGGTCACAGAAGAACAGATTTCATTAATCTGAGCTCCCCCTGCTGCTGCCTGTCTGCACAAAGCCTGTCTGCAAGGCTGCCTGCAGTTCTGGCACCACTCAGGCCAGCACAGCTGGTCTGCAGCTGGCAGATCCAGAAAGCAGATCCAGAAAGCAGATCAGACCAGAGCACATGGACTTGGCAGCACTGCCCTATCTTTGCAGATCCGTTTAAAATCACCAAATAAAAAGCTCAGGTTTCTCTGGGTACAACTGCTGGCAGTTCCTCTAGGTCTTTACAGGTTTTGGTGGTAGCTGTGAGGGACTGAAATATTGAAACACACAATGAATGTGCACACATTTCAGGCCAAATATATCTAATTATGCATCTAGCAGGTGTCCATTTTGTGTGCACAGACTTTTCCCCTGCAAATACTTTCTTGCAGATAAAAATGTGTGTGAGGGCAAATCTTTTGCAGGATTGCAGGATGAACTTTTCATCCTTAATTGTACAAGTTAATCTGAGCCAAAAAAGTCAGCAACTCAGCACTGTGAGCACAGACGAAAGTTCAGAATGCCTCTACAGAGACTCTTCCAATTTGGCATGTCCCATTTCCCAGTCTGAATATAAAATAAGATGAATGTTATCTTACTAAAAGTTTCTTGGAAAGGTAAAGGGCTGTTACTCTAAACAAGGAAAGGTAAAATAACACTGCATAAGAAACAATGAGAGGGAAGAAACAATGTGCTCCAGATCCTTTAAGTATCTATATCTATGAAATGTCCTAAAGGGCCTGGGAAACCTACCTAAAATCTCTAAATGCTCTACTATCAGACTCTTCAAGTATTTTCCAGATTGTAGTCAAAAACAGTCTTAACAAAGTTCTAAGTAGTTGTACTTAGAAAACTTAATATTTTCTTTTTATGTCACTTGGTACGTTCTCAGGAAGATTTTTACAAATTAAACATTTGCCTAGAATCAAATTGTGTTGTGGCTATATGATCCTTCAGGGCAGAATTAACATCACCACCTCATGGTAAGATAATAGAATATCTAGAATTTTATTAATCACAAATATTTCTATTTATTTTTTTTTATTTCTTGACAATTGTACCTTTCTTATAAGCTGGATCACAACTTCATGGGCAAACTTAGAAGTTACAATATAATTGTAACTACTTTGCTTCTTGCCCTCTCTTTTCTGGGAATTTTCCCTCCCACTTTATTAGAACAGCCGGAGAGTTTTAAGAGGTTTTTAATGAGCTAAATCTGTATTCATTTCCAGGATTATAAGCAAGTTGTGTTTTAAACTTCCAAATGCTCCGTATCGTTTTTGCAAGTCTATTTAAAGACCATCAAGAGACAATCTGGATCTACAAAATACTGGGCAAGTATTTCTTAAAAAGTCTATTTGTTACAATCTGTTGACTCCTTTTGTCTACACATTTAATAGGTTATTAACGGTATGTTAACTGCAGTTACTACTTTTTTGAAATTTGAAAAAAACAAAACTCAAAGAAAAGCTACACATCAGTAGTTTCATTTTAGTTTGCTGCATTTTAAAGAATAAAAAATGATGGCAAAATGAAACATATGTAGACAGCCTACATTAGCACACAGTACTCTGTACAGAAAATGCAATATTAAACAAAAAATCTATACTTATTGTTCATTCAAGGAACATTAAGATCAAGGTAGAATATATTTTTTTTTTATTTGGAGGGTTCTTTGAAATTATTTAAGTGTCATATATTTCTGGGCCACTTTTTTCCAGACAGCAACTTAGAAACTTTTTGGCTGAGAGGCAACAGTAAAACTTCCAACATGTGTTTCGAAGTAAGTTGCTGAATTTCATCAGGTTTCATTAAAGGTCCAGCTCATATGACCAGATACACCTTGGCAGGCACACGTTCCACTACTGGGAAGCCTGGAGCTACTGGGGTGCTGCTGGCCAAAATCCAGTTCAGCAGTATCTCAGGTGAAAAAGGCCCTGAAAAACCCCACACTCTGGTGGCATCACAGCTCTGAGAAGCAGCTGCTGAAGAAAACGTACCAACAGCAGCATGGTGTAACTGCATCCATAAAAGTCAGGTGTCTATAATCCTTTGAGCTATGATTTTATTGTGAATATACACATTTTAAGGTGACAATTGGCATATTGCAACCAGCTCCAGTCATTTTTCAACCAGCATTATGAAATAAAACCAAATATTTGCCCAATAAATATCTGCTAACTGTATAACAGATAACTCTAAGACTTCAATGTTTGAATGAAATCGAAATTCATAAATATTAGATCAACACTACTTTTTAAACAAAAGTTTTGAAAAATAATACAAAGAAAATTACTTCTGAGGAAAATTATCTCCTTTCTAATGCCATTTGGCACTGAGATTTACAGAGGTCCAGTGCTGAACCACTGCTAACAAATCCAAATTTTTGATGTTGATAGGGTTGATAAATTAGGACATGAGCGAACTGGGAAAACAGAAGTAACATAATGCAGATCTTATGAGAACTGGGAAGAAGTGTCACCATAAGATTCAGACCCTGAAGAAGCCTGTATGTCTGGATCCTGTAGAACTAACATGCATCTGACTTCCTTTGTCTTCAAAGACTAAAATTCAGTATGCTTAACTGGGTTTTAATGGGCTCACAAGCAATGTAACTTTTATCACTATAAATGTTAGTACAGATATTCCACAACCACTTGCTTGTCACTGTAAAGAAGTTCTATCCTGGAATAAAGCTTTGTGAAGTGCTTAAATTAACATCAGCGATCCTCTTTCTTAAATCAGTTCAGCGATGAAATAGAAGTTGATTTTTACACACTCCTCACAACAGCATTTTCATTCAAATTTTTTCAAAGATTAAATACTGCAGAAAAAAAAAGATTCCACTTCTTCTAGTCTACCAGTTTAAGAGTCAATTCAACAAAGTAATTCAGCACATGCTCAAATTAATCACTTGAATATACCCAAATGAGACTAGCAACCAAATAAAGCACAGGATTATTCCTGTACTTCTTTTAAAGCACTTTTCTGACTTGCAGTCACAAGCAAGCAGAAAAAACAAGATTGTTACATCAGATGAGGGAGCTTAAGCTTCTATCAGGCTTCTAGCAGTATTAGAATCTCTAATTGAATATATGTCCCTAGTATGACAATCTTCCAGAAACCATGAAGCTCTTGGCTCATCACCTTTTCATTAAACAAGTGACCCCTACTGTTCTTATTTTTTCCCACTCCCTACAATGATTATCCATGGTGCTACCTAATGGAAGTATAAATCTCTCACATGCAGCATCTTCAGACAGTAACAATAATGAGCAGTACAGGAGTATCTTGCTAAAGGCTGCTTGGAAAGTGAATTTATAGTAACAGGACCAATTTATTCTCCAGGCACTAAAAGCCCTAAACACAATGAAACTTTGGTATACTTTCCTTCTGTGGTAGACCAAAGGTTCCTCTTAGCAATACATGGCACCACTATTTTTAGTAGACGAATAGCAGACGAATAGCAGGAGGCAGCTTCATGTCTTGCTTGTCAAAGAACTATCAGGTTCTTCTACTCAAACCTGATTCATCACCCTCACTTTTGGGGCTCAGGACAAACCTCTCCTCAGCTTTTGTGCTCAAAAAACTTTTTTCGACTTTGACTATGCAGAGGGCATGAACAGATGACTGCTGTTAGTACAGTAATAATAAGCTAGTCGAGAGGCATACTACCATGTCACCAGCCCTTAGACACCTAAGGCAAAACAAGATTGCCAAATACTCCGTGAGCACTTGAACAATGAATCTTTTCTCTTCTGTACCAGTTTGTACATGATCAGCTTACAGATTTCAATGATTGTAGCAGCAAGTGACTGCTATGGAATGAGAGATAACAACTAAGGGACAGCAAATTATTGAATATCTAGTTTCTTCCTAGACATTTTAACAATCTTGTTTTAGTAATCTTATACTACATTTGGATATTACAACACGTACATCTGTATCAGAGGATAGAACACATTCACAGAAAGGTAACAGTTTAAAAGTTGCATAGTTCTCTACTTAAACGTATTATGTTTTGTTTTGAGGCTTGGTTGTTACTGTTTTGGGTTTTTTAATTATTATGTAACTCCAATTACATTTAAATACTAAGTACAATTTATTGAAAAACCCTACCCAAACTCAGGTAATTGTAGCCCTAAACAATATATATATATATATATATATATATATATATATATATATATTAATTTCCAAATATCGAGCAAACAATAAACAGAAAATAAGTACTATAAAAATACAGGCAAAGAAGACATCATACTTGCCATATCAATATCAACTCCTATTCCAGAGTTTCAAAGACAGCATTACTTATTGTTAGTTCTATCTGGATGAGTGGGGAGTGGCGGATGTTGCTACATAAGCAAACTCAGGACACGCAGGCTGGACAAGTGGACTGAGAACTGGCTGAATGGCAGTTCTCAAAGGGTCGTGACCAATGGCACAGGGTCTCATTGGAGGCCTGTCATTAGTGGTGTCTTGCAGAATACTGGGCCTAGTATTGCTTTACTTGGAGGAAGGGATAGAGTGCACACCTCAGCCCGTTTGCTGATGTCACAAAGCTGGGAGGAGTGGCCAATACCCCCGGGAGCTGTGCAGCCCTTCAGGAGGACCTCAACAAGTTGGAGAGATGGGCTGAAAGGAATTATCTGAAATTCAACAAAGGCAAATGCAAGATCCTTAACTTGAGGAAGAATAACCCCAGGCACCAGGACAGGTACACTAACCTGCTGGAATGCAGGTGTGAGGAGGACTTGGAAGTGAACAAGAAGCTCCATGAGCCAGCAGTGCCTTTGGGGCCAAGAAGCAATCCTAGGGTGCATTGGGAAGAGCACTGCCAGTAGGTCAAGGGAGGATAACTGCAACTCTACTCAGTCCTTGGAGTGACCTGGAATGCCGTGTCCAGTTCAGGGCTCCTCAGGACAACAGACAAGGTGCTCCTGGAGTAGGTCCAGCAGAGGCTTCAAAGATGATAAAGGGACTGGGGCGTCTCATGAGCAAAGGTTGAGGGAGCTGGGCCTGTTCAGCATCAAGAAGAGACATCTGAGAGGGGACCTCATCCATGTCTGTCCATATCTGCAGGGAAAGGTCAGAGCATGGACCAGGCTCCACTCCATGGTACCAAACAATAGGACAAGAGGCAAAGGGCAGACACTGATGCACAGGAAGGGATGTTACACCTGAACATAAGAATTTTACTGTGTGGGTGACTAAGAACTGCAGATTGTCCAGAGAGGTTGTGGAGTCTCTCTCACCAGAGACATTCAAAGGCTGTCTGAACAATCCTATCCATGCTCTAGGATAAACCTGCTTGGGCATGGAGGCCAGACTGGATCCAGTGATCCCTTTCTGCCATCCCCAATTCTGTAATAAGGGTGAAGGATAAGGATACATAACTGATCCTGGAAGCTTTTTCAGGAAACTTTCATATCATTAAGTGTCAGTTAGAGGAAGAGTGCAAAAGTTTATTTATCTGTAATAATCAATGAATATCCATGACCAGACAACAAGGAACATTAGAAGTTTTAATAAGTTCTGTAAATTACACTTGCAAGCATAACCATCAATGGTCTTCATAATCTCTTTTTTTTTTTTTTTTAGGTGAGGGCTAATAAAATTATTTGCTTAAGTTCCAACTTTTCCCAAAACACAAATAAAGATACTGGTCTATTACCATCAGCTCCTTCTTCTAAAAAGGAAAAACAACTGGTGCAGCACCAATCTTACCCGAATAGTCATATCAAATGTTGCAAATTGAAAATAAGTGTTTCCAATTATTTCTTGAATAAATAAATTTAATTTAGTTTCTCATCAGTTCCAGAGTTTTTCTAATGCCTTCAAAGTATTCCAATAAGTATTATCAAGGGTTTTTTTAGGAAAAAATATATATCCTTTCCTAGTAGTAAATCCTACTACAAGCATTTACACCCTGTCAGTTTCATGTTGAATATTTCCTCTTCAAATTTGCTTTCACAAATTACTTAGGCTACTTGACTTTCTTCCTGAATTTCTTATTTCCCATAAGAAAAACTTAAATTTTAGAAAGTTAAACACAAAGCTCAAATGAAAAGATTGCATAAGACATTGCTTGCATAAAACATGAAATAGAATCATGATTATACCCAGTGAATATGAAGAATTTCACATTTAAGTTGCTAAAGCCATGGGACAGCACAAGCTAGTCAAAGCAGCTCTTTAATAAAACATGAAGGGCTTATGCCATTTTGCCTAGCTCAACTTGTAATCTCTTAAAAGCTCTTAAAGTTAATTACATCTAAATACCATTTTTTTTGCTGAGAAATTACAGAAGCAATACACAATATGTAAAGAAAAGAAGATGGCCTGTTTAATGCCCTACTAATATCCTAAGGCTTTAACAATAATTACACAGAAATACTGTGAACCAGAATTTATGAGGCTAATCACTGCCTGAAGCATACATTATAGGATACCTTCTTTAAAGGGTACTGTTGGTTATGGGTACTGTTGGTTAATACCCACTACAGCCATTGATTCACTTATATTAATAAAAGAAGCTGGTCTATAAAGATAAATAAAATAATTTACAGATATTCTTGCCTGAATTTTGGCAGGCCTGTGAGTGTCCCAGGAAGTTCCAGGGGTCTATTTTAGAGCACCATAGTACATTTAAAGTTCATTAAAAAAAAAGAGCCCAAAAATGGGTAGAAAATGATCTGGATTTACTAATAAAAATAAGAAAACAGTTTTGTAAAGTAATACATTAATAAATACTTACAGAAATGCTCAGAATATGCATATAGTAACTATGGAAAATTGTAAATATTTTTCAGAAATAGCAGTAAAATGAAACTAGCTATTCTACACAGCTGAACAAGTCTGTATTAACAACAGAGCTCAAACTCTTGAGCTCAAACTCTTGAGCTCTGTGGTGCAGTACTACCCATTCTTCTCCGCTCAGAAGACACTACTACTGCTTGTTGAACTAGCTGCTATTCAACTTAGCTTATCTCAGTATTAAGAGGTTAGCAGTAATAAAGTCATGCAGCTAGTGAAATCCTGATATACATGGCAAGCAATTCTAAAGTTTGTGACAAAAAGAACCTACAAAAGAATTTCTGTTTCTCGTGATTTTCAAACAGCAGCACCTTTTATAACAATGAAGTAACTGCACTAAATAAGTTTGAAATTTAATAACTATCTAACAGTCACATGATTTATCAGTCATGGTCAGTTGATTTATTAAGTATTTTACATGGTCCCCCATAACACCTTTCTCTCTAAATCAAAGAGAAATTGATTTGATGGGTGGACTGTTTGGTGTATGAGGAATGGCTGGACAGTCATATACAGGGGGCAACAGTCAATGGCTCAGAGTCCCAGTGGGCATCAATGACAAGTGTTGTCAAGAAGAGAAGGCTCAGGGAGACCTTTCTGTGGCTTTTCAGTGCTTTAAGGGTGCTTACAAGAAAGATGTGGACAAACTTTTCAGTAGGACTTTTATGATAGATAAAACAAGGGGTAATGGTTTTAAAATAAGAGAGGATTAATTTAGAGATAAGGAAGTTTTTTTTACTGAGGGGGTGGTAAAGCACTGGCAGATGTCCCATCCCTGGAAAAATTCAAGATCAGATTGGACAGAAGTCTGAGCAATCTGATCTGGCTGAAGATCTCTGCTCATGGCATGGAGGTTGGACTAGAAGTCCCTTAAAGGTCTCTTCCAAACCAAACCATTCTATGATCTTCATCTGCACTTGTCTGCAAGAAGAATGATAGGCTGTGGATCAGCTGGGTGGGAAAAAGTTCTGCAGAAAAGGACTTGGTATCTTGGAAAGCAGCAAAATGCATGTGAGTCAACAGTGCACTTGAGGAGTAAAGGAGGTCAACCTTATCCCTCCACAATGGTCTGGGGCTGGAGCACAGGTCCTACTGAGAGACAGAGGACTAGAAAATCCTCTGAAATCTAGATCCTATTCTAATGGTATTATTTTTAGCAAGCCAGGCGTTTCTTGAAAAGTTAAAACACATCATTTACAATCTGGGGGAAAATAAAAATGCAATCAGAACTCACTTTCCTTTGTAATTCATTCAAAGACGTACTATTTAAAATGTATTTCATTTCACATGTAAATATCTATTTTCAAATGCAAGTAATTTCATTCTTACTTACAGATTTTAAAATGTCACCAGCTGTTATCTTAAAATTCTTCTACACTTTTTTTTGCAAGTCAATTGTCTTTGATTTACTTTTTTTTTGAGTTGTAAGATCATATTCTTTTATTTTTAAAATATTAATACAGGTGCTGTTTGTCACACTCTGATATTATAAGGGTATACGCAAAGATTCAGTAAGTTTCTTTACCCTAGACCTCTTCAACTGTTTTGCCATGTTTAGATAGAGTGAGTTCATTTTACTCGTCATAATCCCTAAATCAGTTTGAGAATCATTATTCTCAAAGGTACAGCTCTTTTGCCATTGTGCAGGTACATTCTGCATTCTAGGTTACTAAATATACAATTTTTTATATGGCTATACTGAAATGCATTTTTCCCAGCATGATCTTAGTTCAATAAAATAATCTAGATTGTTTGGCATCAACAGTCTATCTTCAGTGTTATTTAGTACCTCTCTTCTTCTTGCATCACCCAAAGATTTCAACAGCTGTAATTTTATATACACCTAGAAGACATGCATACAAATAACGAATGAATGCTGATCTCTCCCCAGTCTCTTTCAATAATTGATACCAGCCTAGGTTCAAATTAAGAAACCAAAATTCTTCCAAATGGAAAAAGTAAGATTCTAACATGAAAGAAAGATGATGTTAACTTCATTCTGAGGGATATAAAAATTGAATTTACAAATATGAGCTATACTAGTCTTCTTATGAATAAATAAATACTTCTTAGCCCCTCTTTTACTGCTTGAGAAAGAAATGAATGTGACAAGACTACCCAGGAAGAAGAAACTTCCCAAGAAATCAAGCAGTATGTCCCTTGCAGCAGAATACTACAGCTACAAATCTCAACTTCTGTTAAGTATTCGAGAGTTCACAGTGCTACAGCAGCAAGTGACACATTCTGACCTCTTTCTCCAAGTATTAATAGATTCTTATTCCTCTTCCTGAGAAGCACAGCAAATATAAAAATGAATACAGTTAATCTCAAATCTATAAAATACTCTCTTTATAAATAAATGATACTAGACTCTATTCCATTTAGTCTTTTTTCTTTATACTAAGAGAATCCTGCAGAGTTACAAATACTGCAAGTCTGATGTATGGTAGAAGATGCTTAAATTTTAAGATATATTCAAATTATGAGATACTGAAATATAGCTTAAATTCAATTCCCAATTTATACAATGAACAGTTTCTCTTCACTTTTTCTGTGCTTTGTAGCAAATATTTGAGACATTTTAATTAGTCGTCCTTAAAAAGATAGTTTATTATTATTATTTTGTAAAGGAATAAACGGGATAATTGAGAGATTAAAAAAACAAGACAGTAACAGTACAGCCTACAATAGCACTCAACTCTGATACTTTATTCACAAGGCCATACAGTTTTCCAAAATATCTCAGCATTTCTAAATTTTCTTTTTTTAACCAATCTGTTATTTAAACAAATACATAATGTTTCAACTCTTTTCCTTAAGTATAAAACTAATTCTGCTTGCAACAGAGGATCATGTTAAAAATAAAATCTTCATATACTTGCCATCTAGTGTGAAATTAATTTAAATCTAAAGATTCAACTACCCTTTCATAACTTTAGAGCATATGTTATTTAACAAAGAATATTTAGCAAAATGTGTGGGTCAAACTTAACTACTGGATATCACGCACAACACTGTTTCAGACTGAATTTCAGTGTCTCAATCCATCAGACCCTCCTTGAAAGTCCAGTATCATGCTCTGCATATCAAGAGCTCAAGACAAGCACGGCAGGCATCCAGGTTCTCCTTCTTTGCCGAACTCAGAAACATACTTGCATAATGGAAAATTATTTTTAAAGGTCAATTAAACCTCCAAACAGCAAATATCCTACATACTTTGACCTATCAAAGGTTATTAAATGACAATCAATTCAATAGCTTCCATCTTATCCCTTGTTTTCCATACAATAGGGAAGTGCAGCAGTTACAGTGACTCCAAGCCCAGGCACAATTTTTTTCCCTGCACTTCTCTCTCCACTGTTTTTCCAGAGCTTTCTGCTCAATGTACAATGTTTATCTGCCTGAATGTTTGACTCTGTAATCAGAAGGTAACACAGAGAGAGGACGAATGGGATAAACAACTGCAGTTTCACTTGCAAAGTAAATTAATACAAACATAAATATTTATACATAGAATCTAGCCTCACATACTATCAGTTTATTCTTTATTTTGAAAAATACAAAGATGAGATAAGATGAGATGAGATGAGATTATGAGACCTTCACTCCACTCCTTCGGATTCACAATACCTGCAATCCTGAGGCATAGCTCCTACAAATACCAGCTCTATTAGATCTCAGCTCCTGCAAATACCAGCCCTATCAGTTTGTTGTAGTTTTTGTTTGGTTTTTTGTTGGGTTTTTTTTTATCACAACAAAGAGATAAACACAACCAAGAAAATATTATATCTAGAGGTACACAAAGTTTGGAAACAGAGATGATCACAGTCTAGCTACCAGTGACTTGCACTTCCAAGATTTCCCCATGACCCTAGAAAGAAAACAATCAAAAAAAGCCCTGCATTGCTAGACAAAAATGTTGTTTCAAAATAAAACAAATTATGTTTTAGTTCAAAGGTTGCTTTAATCAAATATACCAAGGTAAGGTTGTTGAAGAATACATGAAGAGCTTTGATTTAGGATAAATTTAGGGAGGACAGCCCCAAATATCACCCTAGGACAAGTCTGTTACAATTTGCAGTCAGTGTTCTTTTCAATTATGCCAATTTACACATGTGGATAAAAAAAAAAATCAGCTGACTGTTCTTCTGGGAGCAGCCGCAAGCAGCTGTCTAGGCTGTCTCCTGTTACTCTTCTAGACCTTCATTCTAAATATGGTGTCTTGGTACTTGCTGTTTTGCCTTCTAGGTATTTTTGATACCTCCACAGCTATGAATATCTCTTTGAGTACCTCCAGCACATAGACAGAGCATGTACCCCAAAAGCAATTAATCTTTCAACAGTACATTTCCTATGTTCACATTTCCTCTGTTCCTATCATATATTAACAAAATAACTCCTTATGTTAAAGGTGTAATTGAGAGGTTAAGTCAATTTTGAAACTGTTATTTTTTTTAATTAATATTGATTCAATGTCCCAATTTGACATACACAGCTCTATTAGGTGGTGGCAACATAATGTGGTCTGATACAGTGAGACCCTTTTTCTTAGAGGTGTAATGAAACACTCGAATTTTCTCTTAGGCTATTTCCAGCTATGAGTACTAACAAAAAATACCCTTGTTTTGTTGATTATTGGAGTAAGAACAAAATTTGCACATAAAATTTTACCATACTCTGACAGTCCTTGAAGCATTTTTTTTAAATAAAAACAATTTCTCAGTGCAAAGCACATCTTCAGGACAACCTATGGAAACTTAACCACACTTAGAGCTGTAAGGACTGTACTTATATGGAATTATTCTTACAACTGACCTCTCTTTTATGTGTGTATCCTAATGAGAACCAAGACGGAAGGAAAAAGAGCAGGGAAAGAAAATAAAGTAGAAAAAAGAGTGCAACAGTTAAGATACCACTGTACTATTTTTAGTATATGCACTATATCACCAAATTCAGCGTATGTATTTCAATATTTGACGTTACTACATTTGTTAAAGTTGATGTCAACACCACAGCAGCTTTTGTAGCTAAACACCTTTTCCCGTCACTCATAATTTCTTAACTACATGAAAATAGAAGGGTCAAATTGCACTCTGGCATATCCATTTCTATTCATTAAAGCAGCCAGGTTTTACTGCACACAAATCTTGAAAAACATGAGACAATGAAAGAACATGCAATTAACAGAGAGTACTTAATGTTATCTCTACTCAGCAGCACCAAGTGCCTGTAATAGAGCAAGTCCGCTGTAATCTCGTGAAAGATAAGATTTATATATTCTAGCACTTGTGTTACACACTGATGAACAACATAAAATTGACTTAGTAGTTCTTCAGGGCTACAAAACGTGTTTTCTTTTGCAGTTTAATTGACAATGACTACATTGACCTTTTCTCTATAATTGTAACTACAGTAGAGCAATTAGACAAATCGTCACCTCTATCATTTCCCACACATAATATGCAAAAGTAGGAAAAAGCAGACTGTTAATGACCTTTTCATGCTGATGTTACAGCAGTATAATATTTTACACTTGCATACATGAGTGAAAGCTGGAGTGAAAAAATTTGTTTAAATCATATATTTCAATGAATGTAAAGTGACAACTATAGAAATGAAATATTAGAAATATTTAAAATCCTCTGATTTCCCAAATACTGTGTCCTAAATGAACATTTGCATCCTTCACTATTACCATATTTTTTTTCATGACAATTCACACTTTCACTTATATTTTGGCTCAATTAGAGACCCTCTATTGTAAGTAGTAGTAAACTAGATACTTTCATACAAACATTCCAAACCACCTGTGCATATCGAAAATACTCAGCAATTTGTAACATTTGGATTTTACATCCAATAATTCAGTATTAGACCTGTCTCCTTGTTTTTCATTCCCTCTTACTCTTCTCTGCAGGTATTTACTGTCACCTCCAAAGATGAGATTACAAAACCACAAAACACTTTGTCCTGTGCTATTATTCAAAATGCCCATAATTGTTACTGGGAAATTACAGAGTATTTTGTTTTAGTAAGGGATTTCTTCACAAACTAGAAATGCACAGCTATCAGCAATGTTGAAAAATATTGAAATTAATCTCTTATACAATGTGTGTTACTAGGATTTGAATCCTGTTTTAAAAAGTAAAATTGTGTCAGTTTTTTAAGACTAAGTTCATAATATAGACTTCATAATATATCATTAAGTTTCACTTCATATTTCTAGAACAGAGTTTGATCTTAATGTATGACTAAGTCTGGACATTGGACATTTATCAGTAAAACTTCTATGTTGAAAAATATCTTCATTATGGAAGACTCTGAAAAAAAATTCTCTTTGATGCTCCTGAACAAATTCTGCATAACATGCATGAATATATATATATCTTTACATATACAGATGTTATCCAATATTCAATATTTAAAAGCAAAGATATTTTGAAATTTCAGGAAAAATTAAAGCATTCTACTGAATGATGAAACCTTTATAGAGAAAATTGTAGAACATCACCTCACTGTATGTATTTGTTGTATGAATTTATTTCCCTCCAAAAGTGGAGGGATTTTGTGCAACTTTTGTTTCCAGACATTTACAAGCATACCACTATTGAATGTTGTTTTTTAACTTGAATATAGCTGGGCTACCCATGTAAACTATACTACCAGTGAATTTTAGAATACTATAAGCTGAGAGCTGATGCTCTCAGTCAAAGTACCTAAAAATTATTTCTTTTTCCTGTAGCCCTTTTAACATGCAATTGAACAACATCTATGAATCTTATATAACATATGACTTGCTATAATAGGATAGTTTAAAGCAAGTTTCGATTTAACACCACTGTTCTCAGGACACTTGCTGAGAAAGACTAATCATGACAGGCAATAGGCAAGATATGAAGAAGGGTTTGTAAGGCCTTACCTCCAGATAAAATGAGTAGCATAACTTGCAGTCTCGGAAAGAGAAGATTATTTTCCTCTGCAATACTTTTTTGACCCTTTGAATGCTCAAAATAATGATGTAAAATGAGATTTGAAGGGGAAGTGAGATAAATGATTTGCTGAAATAAAGCTGAAGATCCAGTGACAAATTCTATCTGTAAACTCATTTTTGAGCCCTTGTCTTAGGACCTGGGGAGTGCAAAAATATGTGTTGGAAATCTCTAATCACCTAAACTATGTTAATGTGTTAATAAGACTGTAAATGAAAAGACCAGCTATTAGGGCAAAATCTAGAGAAGAATAAAACCCAGCCACCTGTTCTTACTTCTGTCCTTAGCAGTTTCCATTTTGGCAGGCAATTTAAAAAAATGCTTCAAGAAGGTTTTTTTAAAGGTCTATCATTCACTTACAGACAATTATAATGCAAAATTCTAGAAAACAATTTTATGAAAAAAAGAAAAATAAAATCAACTTAAACTCTACATATTCCTTTAACTTCTAAAAGGTTCATGTTTTATCTTAATGTATGTTACAGTACAGTATTGTACATTCATTGTCTTGAAGTACTTGGAGCAGTACTTGAAGAGACCAATCTATCCATACCTGTTCAAAAAATAAATACTAAATTCCAATTTCAATGTTTTCTGATTGGTGTGCAAATAAAAAATGGCTATAACAGTGAAAATTCAAACTCTAACTTTTGTACTCCTTTTTATAAAACCTGTGGTTTTCACATTGCTTCACCTTCTTTATTTCATAGAACTCATAGGCATTCAAATTAACAGATATATGAATACATCACCATTTAGACCAGGGCTAATCAGGAAACATTTTTGTAAATTTCATTCAGCAAATATCTGACACTATTGACCACTGGGATACATTCATTTTATGGAAGAACAATTAGTCAAAGCAATGTTACAAGCAAAAATAGAAGTTTATGTGCTACAGATAATTCTTCTGAAATGCTTAGTTTACAATTTGACCTGAAGTGTTTAAGCACATTCTTAACAGCCCTCAATTCTGTGGTAAGATTTTTTCAAAACATGACTATGTTTTAATTAGAAAATTAAATCTGTCAGGGACAGCAAAGAAGAATGTTTATTACAGCATTCCAGGATAGTAACCTATAGTACCTACGATAAACAAAACATCTTTTAGACAAGACTTATACAAGAAATTCCTCGAAGTAGAAAACTTTATCCTTTTGTTTAGAGCACATGTTTAGAATAATCGTTTATTATCACAGGCAAGGAGATATCTAGATTAAGACATTACTAGAAAACCTAGTTTTTACTTGTATTTTGTCACATTGCAGCTGATCTGAAGCTGCCCCTAAAACTCAACCAACCTAGAAGAAAACAAGTCCCTGGATAAGGTAGGGATAGATTGGATTCAAACCCAAGCAAGGACCTCAGCCAACCCTGCTCTAGCTGAGATGCAGATACACACTAGCCAGACAGCTGGGCAGAGAGGACCCATCCAATCTATCTGAGCCCAGGAAATCCAAAGCCCCTATAAAAGGGCAGCCTGTTAAACTCCTTGCTGTCTGCTGATAACCCACGGTGTTGTGTCGTGTGTCTGTCTCCAATGCACGAATCCACCTAACAGTATTTCAATTCTCTTCTTTTTTCTGAATGCTAAATGCAAAACCAAAACAAACACAAGCCAACATTATTTTTCTTGGAAGTTTATATGGTTTTAAAATAGAATGGATTTTTGTGGGTTTATGCTGAATTGAGGATTGAATATAACCTGAAATTTCTGAGCTACTCTTAATATTATGTAAAATCAAGAGCATCCATTACATTTAGCTCCAAGTTACGATAATTATTGGCAGCTCTGTTGCTAATGTCATCAACAAGAGACGAGAAACAGGCAGGAAAGCAGTCCAAATGGAGACCATTGAGCAGAACTAAGTTACACAGAATGTATTTTCTTTTTTCTCTGGTTGCCCCAGGAGAGTCTAACATCATTTAAAATTCCTGACACGGTCTCCCAGGCCAGAAGACAATTAATGGGTGAATGCTTGAGCACGCACGTTTTATTTTGTGCCCTGCTGAAATGCTAAAGGATGGCACAAATTTTCTAAGCTAAATTCTGCTGGCTAATAATTACTCTGTTTGAAAGCAGAAATGGGACTACAGTTTGCAATACAGAATAGAGAAACACTTTGAGTAGAAAATGGATATATATTTTATACATGCACAAAATACATCACACATGTGAGGAAAGGCATCCTCTCAACACAGCTTGCATATGGCAAAATTTAAAGAACTTCTTCAAAAGAAATCAAAATCACTAGATACAGGCATGCAAAAAAGAAACCACTGAAAACTATCAGCCAAAAGAAATACATAGATTGGAAGAAAGTAGAGATATGCAAGGTAAGATCTTCTACATTAAGTAATTTTTCACAGTAGGTAAGTATTTTCAGTATCTGAAAAGACTGAATAAATACTTGAATGCCATCTGACAGGCCTTTTTAAGTAATATTTTGTACACTTTTCAGCCTAACAAGCAAGTTGTTAAGCCTTGTTGATAAAAAGCTACCAAGAGCAGCACGGAAAAGCAAATTACACAACAGAAAGGGATCTAGTCTTCAAGAGTAAAATTTACCTGAATCAACCCAATAAGGACATAAATATTTCAAAAGTGGGTATCTTCTCAGTGACAGTAATCAAAACCATAAAAAACAGTTTGTTAGATCTTAAGTTCATTTATGTATGATTTATAAACAACTTGAAAATACATTGGAAATAATGCATTTTATATATCAAGCATAGAATTAATTAATGACTATAAAAGGCCTGTTGTCTCCTGGTGGTATTGTGCAAATCAAAATGTATCTCCTGAATTTACTCTTCCAATCCAGTATGGCTGGATATTTTTCCCTTTTATATCAGCTCATGCTTGATTTTCCAGATTGAAATAAATTGTGCAACTTCAGTAGCACTGAAAAAGACTTTCAAGGAGCTTAGAAACATGAATTGGCAGAACTGCATAACTCCCAATAAAGTTAAGCTAATAGCAGTATGTATCTGGAAAGAATCAGAGTAGGGCAGAACAATTAGTAGATAATCCTCTATACACATCTGTGAGTTTGAAATTCAGTTTTATAAATTAATTCCCATTGTTCAACAGTAGATGAAGAACAAAAATTAGCCTTTGGATTCTGTTCTGTTCTGCACTGGGCAGGGTCCACAAGCAGCTGATGAATCTTTCTGGCAGCCAGGATTTTTAGATGCTGCATCCAGCCTCAGGTTTTGAAACAAAGACTTCAGCATCACTAACTCTTGGTAAAGTCTCACTGAAATGTACTGTGGCTCCAGCAAAAAAACACTACTGATATGTTACTCCTCAAGCAACAAATTATAGTAAATCAGACTCAGAAACTTGCCTAGATGTAACTCTTAAGATTTTCCTAAGTCTTTAAGTCTTAAGACTTCCCTAAATAGGAAGCATTCATTCATTCAACACCTTTAGCACACCTACTCATATGCAAAAATCTATTATTAACCATCAAGAGAATATGTTATATATGTATGTTTACATTTGCATACAAAAAATGAACTATAAAGGCAAAACCATAAACTTCAAAATACATTATTTTTGAAAGAAAAGTAACAAAATATAAATAAAATCAAAATAATTCCAAAACTGTAGCTGCACTGATCTCAAATAACAAGTGTATGGCATACTTTAACACACAATTTTTTCTGTGTCAAACCAGATGTATCATGTATGGCTTGTTATTCTGCTGACTTCTATAAAATGTCAATTTAGAAGTATATTAGTTAATTTTACCAGAATGGAACTAAATAATTACTTGTCATTTCTATTTGTGAAGGTTCTTTTTCTAAAAGTGAACAGAAGACCAATCTTTTTATTTTACTATTCACAGACTTTAAAAAGCTTTCCAGGTAAGTTAATATTGCATTACAGCTTGCCTTCCCTCCGTCTATAGGAAACTTAAGGAGTAAGTCAGGAAAACACTACTGGCAATCCTTTTTATTAGGTAAAAGGACCTAATAAAAAAGTACTCCTTTTATAAAAGTACTTTTATAAAGGAGTATAAGTATAAAAGTACTTTTATAAAGGAGTACTTTTCACTTACTAGAGATCCATATACTTAATTGAAACCCCTCTACTAATGACAAGCTGGCAGGTGTTGGTAAATCTGGCTAGCTACAGCATGTCAACAGGTAAAATGATTTCTTTTCTCAATGGAAAGAAATACTACTGTATAGAACTAAGCAGATCCAAGAAAGCAAAGGCATCTCCCTGTCTGAAACAAAGCAGCTAAGCACAGATGGCATTTTCATCAGAAAAAATGATCATGTCAAAGGCAATAACCACTTATAAAAATGCTATAATGTAATTGAGAAAAAAACCATGACAATTTGAAATACAAAGCATTAAGTGCAGGTAAACTAGTTTTATATTAACTCTATCCTTTAGAAACAAGACAGAAAGCCCTGTTCACTCTCTCTCATGCTCTGAGAGGTGTTTCAAGACCAGGGGGGATGACAACAAATACAGAAAAAACACCACTGTCTTTGGAAACTAAGTTTTTGATACTGTGCTGCAAGGGAGCAGACTACAAACCTCAGTCTGGAGTGACTGGAACTTGGCAAATTTGTTCCAATGCATAGTTATTTGGAATTGCTCTTAACTCTGTGGCTATCACAGACTCACAACCACCTGCTAAATGCCACAGGCAAGATGAATTAGACTTTATCAGATAAAGTCTGAAGGGGAGGGAAAATTACGACAAGAAATAAAACAGAGTAGGAGGAGATACTTGGTACTGGAAAGACATAGAAAGAATGAGGGCAATACATGAATTATTCTCACTCTTCACTATATATCAATGTATCTCACATTCCTTGTGGGCCTTCTTTAGGACTTCCTTGACCAACACATTTTTTCAGAATCAGGAGATAATAGTCTGTTCAAACATGGCATTACAAACTTTGAAAAATCAGAAGCAGGCAAGGAATATGGCTGCTGTGGTGAACCTCGCTTCATCTATCTCCATCTACCTTAACAACCAAAATACAAACACAAGAGGTTAGTATGAGAGTCATGGAATGGATAAGTTTGGAAGAGGCCTGGAAGGCACTTAGAATCCTTGTCTCTAAGGAGGAAGATCCCACAGCCTCTCTGGGTAACTTGTGCTAGTGGTCAGCCACCACCACAGTGAAAAAATGTTTTCTGATGTTCAAAGAGAACCTCCTGTGTTTCAGTGTTTGCCCACTATCTGTCATTGAGCACCACTGGAAACAGCCTGTCTCTGCTCTCTTTGCTCCCTTGTTTCATGTGTTTATGCACATTGAACCTTTTGTTCTCCAGGCTGAACAGCCCCAATTCTCTCAGCCTGCCCTCACAGGACAGCTGCTCAAGTCCCTTCATCTTATTTTTGGTCCTTTGCAAGACTCCATCCAGTATGTCCCCTGTCTTTCTTGTACTGGGCAACTGAGAAATGGACATAGCACTCCCAGTGTGCCAGAATGACAGAAATTACAGAAGTTATAAATGAGATATAAGTGTTTTTGATAGTGAAAAATTCAGGCTATATTTAATGACTGGGCAGGATTTTTCCTGTCTTTTCTGTCTGTATAGAATTGTGAGGCCTCTGCCTCTGCGAGAACTCTGCCTCTCTGAAAGCTAGCTGGACAAGCTGGCTGAGTCCTAGCTCCCTTCAGGCACATGGAGGCGAGTATTTACCAGTTTCTTCTCTTCTCCAAGAGACTAAAAACTAAATACATGGACTGAAGGAAGTCTCAGATCACTTCACTACGGTTCTGAAAAACAGCAAATCACAATCACAAGGTATGAACAGAAGTCAATAAGATTTCAAGCAGAGAGACACAGTTTTAGCCTTTTAAAACTTTTATTCTTTGTGTTGCTCATTTGTTTTTCCCTAACTATATCCTATAGGCATCACCATGACCACCACTTTAAATTACTGCTTATTTTCCTTATTACATTATTAATGCACTTTCAGTGCAGTATACTCTCATACTGCAAACCATTAATTCTGTCAGCTCAACTTCCACTTCATCACTATCTTCCTCTTCCAGCTGACTACAACTTTTTTAAAGTACATTAAAATCCTGTATTCTTTACAAGTCAGTACCTATTGGTTAATCTTGAATTCTAAAAACAAAATACCCCTACATTTAACATCACAGAAAATTCAGAATACACCAGCCTTCTTTGGTTTTAACTAAATAAAAGCAGAGCTCACTGAGTAACCTGATCAGGATCGAAGATAATTAATATGCAGCATCTGATACATTTCCTGTTTATATGATTGCATGATCCCACCATAAGATGTTTATGCTCAATCACACATATACAAAGAAAACAAAACAAAACAAAAAACAAAAAAACAAACAAACAAACAAAAACCCAAACAAACTATTTTTTTTTTCATTTTGAGCTTAGAACCCATGTAGCAGGAAACAGCCTATAGTGGATCAAGAACATGGTTATGTTCCTTTCAAATGGTATTTGTACTGGATATACTGACAGGATCTAAACAATACAGTCAGTACAGAAAATCATTGGGACACCCATTCCTTTTTCTCTCATCTTTTCAAGTACTGTGTCTATTCTGACTGCACGGTGAATTATAGGTTGCAATCTCAGAATATAACAGTAATTGCAATGACGACTACATCTTCTTTTCTGAGCCATGGCAGGCTGGATTTTTTTTTTAATTTTCTGAACTGCTTTAAATTATAACACTAGAAGTATTTTGTCTGTACAGAAATGATACACAAAACCCTTCCATTTTCATTATGCACTGAGGAATCAGATTTATAACACACTGTCATTTCCATGCCTTCAGGAAGTGTTGCACTTTCTTAATTTCTGTAAGGAATGTCATACAGAAAATCATCAAGCCACATTTTGTGTCAAATCTGCCATTTTTAATTATTAGCAACAAAGTTTAAGAAATTTCTCCTTTGTTTTATCAAATGCATATCTATCTTGCAGAATTTTTTTATGCCACAACTCATAAAATTGTTTAGGCTGATGCTAGTCCTTTGCACTAAATTTCCAACTAATCATAGGAGATATTTATCATCTCAAATTTTACATGAGAATTGTCAGACTTAATCACCCTTCTCATATTTTCACTATTTACAGACCGTCATTTATCATACATTTCAGCAGTGTGACAGCAGTGGACTATTTCCCCCCATTTTTCAGGTATGTTAAGACAGACAAAAGCATGGCAAATCATGACAAGAGCTTGAGAGTTTTAGTCTCTCTGATAACATCAATTTCCACCAAAAAATGGTCCCTAAAAACCTATTTTTTAAGTACCAGTTTTATCTTATTTATAGAGATAAGTAGAATTAGCAGGCTAAAGCTAATAAAGGGACAGTTACACTTAATTATATAAAATGCATTTTCATCATTGGTTAAACTCTGCAGATAGTATAATAGTTCTAATTAAATGTTTGTAAAAATTAATTTCTTTGATAACAATGCTGAAGAAACATTTCTCAGAAGCCTTTATAATGTGGGTTCAGGGCATATTAATAGAAGCTGAAAGGATGACTAACACTGGTAAGGTTAGTGATTTCTGGGGTAACTGCTGAGATATGTGTGGAATCATACCCCACATTCTTTTTCCACTGCACTGATGAGTAAGAAAACATTTAAAACAAAGATACCCAGAATAGCACAAATATACAGCCACTGCTTGATTCTGGAGGAAGTTCATCCTGCACTCATGGGCATGAAAGGTGCCATTCTCTACAGTACTGCACAACAAGAGCAAAATTAAATTATGTAAGATATCACATCACTGAAATAAAGCGTAAGTGACAAAGCCAAGTCTACCAAAGGAAACACTGAAGCATAAATGCTACCTCAATGTTTAAAAAATCAAAGAAACTGAGCTGTGGGGGATCCATGCTTAGAGCAACCTGTTCTTTATGAACTGTACCCCATGGAAAAAACCCACCATGGAGCAGTCACTGAAGAACTGCAAGCCTTGGGTAGGACATACAGTGGAGTAGTTTGTGCAGGAGAGTATGGAAGTGTGGGATGGGGTGGTAAGGATACCTTAAATGCCTGCCAGGTGGGCATCCAGCTGCTTCTTAGCCCCCCTCCTCAGCAGGACTGGGGAACAAAATAAGATGAAACAGGCCTGTAGGTCAAGATAAAGAACAGGAGATCACTTGCCAACTACGCAAAACAGTTTGGAAAAACTGATCTAGTTGCCAATTAGACAGAGCAGGATAATGAGAAATAAGAGCAAATTTAAAAACACCTCAGCTGCCATTTTTTGCTGTGCAAAGTTTATTCCCAACTCCCTTCTCTCTTCTCCCAGAGGGTAATGTGGTATGTGGGTTGCAGTCAGTTCACGGTACTTTTCTCTGTTGCTCCTTTCTTCTCATACTCCCCCCCTGCTCCTGTGTGGGTGTCTCATTTCACTTTATCTTACTACTCTGGACACACAAAAGGGGTGTTTTTTTCTTTTTTAAAATAATAATTTAAAAAAACCCACAACACCCAGAACTTAAAGTCAGTACAGAAAATTGCCATGCGTAGGTGTATTCTTTGTCCAACTTCTATGCTTTGTACTGAGTTTTAAAAAAAACTTGGCAGTTAGTCTCAAATCATTTCACAAAACATCTGCAGGGTAAAGCAAATTTTCTTCTAAATTTAATTAAAAAGTATGACATTCAAAAGAGTAAGTAATTTTAAAAGTAAAATTGATTTGTGTTACATTATTTCAGATTTTATTGAGTTCTAGTTTTTAATGTAGCTGACTAAACATCTGATAAATATGCAGAGTACTCTAAGGAGATCTCTCAGATAATTCAGATTAGATGAAATAAAATTAGAATAAAGAAATGCTAGCATTCACCTAGAGTGATTCATGACAAATGTTGTATAAAAGTATAGTTATTTTCTGGAAGACTTTACTATATCCACAAGTTCAGATTATACAATATTACACAAATAAGTATCAATGCTCTTGTAGTACATTGCAACTTCAGTCATACCTTAGGTGATGAATAAGACGCTATATTAGCATTGTAGTCATCAAAGTTAAAATGGACATTTTTGATTAGGACAAACATAGGCAAGATGAAAGTCTTGAATTCTTTCTTTAGAAGCAATTTCATTAAAATAATTTCCACATCAAATATGCAGAGACTTTTAATTTCAGGAGGAAAAAACCTTTTATTTTACTTTTCCAGAACATAATACTAGTGCTCATTAACCTTGCATTTTATTAAAAATACACTGTAAGAATTGGGCTACTATTGTAATGCTCATGTCTGCTAGTGAAATGTTGAGACATTCACATATACCAGCAGCTCTGGAATGCTGATAGCGTGGATTTGCAAGAACTCATGGTAGGCAGTCAACATAAAATTTTGGGCACTTCTCTAATGTATAGAAGACCACATTAACAATTTACTCTACTAAGTAACAATGTGGAAACCCCAAAATGCTCTGCGCCAACAACTGTGATACCCAGGTCTGAGAAACTGGCACTGCATTAGTGACCTAGTCAAATAAAGTAAATGGAAACTCTCTGAAGGTTAATTCTCCCTTCTCCTGACTCTGAGGCAGTACAAACAGTTTGATTTTCAGGCTTATGGTCTGTTTCTATGTTTCCACTGTATTTCTTTTGTATACTGACTTCCTGACTACTCTCCTTGTGAAATGTCTGTATTTTCAAATTCCTCTGTCCTGGACTCCAACTATAATCCTCACCAAAAAATCTTAATCATTACAGGGTGGTTAGACTGTCCCATTACACTGCCTACTCTGGTTTATCCATAGTGGATTTTCATGGAAACACAAAAGAAGAAGGAGTAATTTTCTCAGAAATGGAATAACGAGACTACATCCAGGTTTTGCATCTGTGCTAACAGCTCAAGGAGGTGCACATTAATGCCTCTTTTCCCACCCGTCACCAGTCAAAAGTCCCATGATGGTAAGCAATACCACCACAAGGTAAATAAGCAAAATTCTCACTGTTTTACTGTGCCATGGAGATATTGCATATCATCCTCCAAGTCACAATCATAACTTGGTCTCAACAACATCCAGATGCTCTGCAAATCTTAGCACCTGCTATCAAAGTCACCCACAATGTGTGTAATAAATTACATGAAAAAATACAGCTCTCTTGAGATATTATTACAAAAACATGTGGCACCACCTACAGAGGAAGAACCAAAGTCCTTAAATGTTTGGGAAAATGCTGTTTTTTGACTGCAAAACCAATTGATAATTGTGTATTGCAGGTGGAATCTTATCCTGGATGACTGGCAGTGCCATGGCACAAAAAAGTCTCACTGTACCTGTAAATAAGGTTCCTTGCTTTATCTGCATTATTCCCTTCTTTCTAAGAAGAAACACAGATACAGTAGGGGCTGGCAAACATCCTCTATACAAATATTATACAAATATAAGGAAATATTTTAGTAAGATGATGACTGAAGCAAGCAGAATCACTCTTAAGATTTCACAGTCACTGCATAGCTTTTAAATGTCTGTCCCTAAGTGAATTCTGCAACACAGATGTTGAAGTGAATTGCAACTCTCAGGCCACAGTGATGAGATTCACAAAATAAAGTTAAGACTGTGTGCTGTTTGCTTCCTGATCATTATGGATATAATAATAAATAGCAGATGTTCCTCAAATTATTAAAAAACCCAAAAAGACCTGAAAACTTTGCCAGCACATCATGCTATATTTCCTGAATCCCCCACAAGATTTATTTCTAGATGTTCTATTTTAACTTCATCAACTGAAACTCAAAAGAACAAGGGCAGTGACCATAAGAAAAACTTCAAGGTGATAAGATTACAGAAAGCAAGCTTCAGAGTATATTATTCACCTCACCATGTACAAAGAACTCAATCCTTTCCAATTGCAAAGACTAGATGTAATCTACCCATGATGCATATGAAAAGAATTTGCAAGCTTGGTTTTGTTCATATTTGAAAGAAGTAGGATTGTTTCTATAACAAACATAACCAATATGAAAAATAGTATATGAAGCTTTTGAGTGAGCTGTAATACTTAGAGAAGAATTCATTATGTTAGATTACTTCGATAGGTATTTTATGATCTTGCTTAACTCACAACTTTTAGAAACTTTTTTACAAGTCATCAGATGAGACTTCTTTTTCCTTCATTTTAAAACTAATGTCAAGAGTATCTCAAATAAACATATTTTTTTGCCTTAGGTAATTTTTTTTTTACTGCCCCATATAAGTTTTTTAGATGCGTATATCCAAAACAAAAAAGAGCTCTAATCAAAACACAGAAATAACGGTCCTCATCAATTCTTGCATATGCACAAGAACCACAGCAACAAAAATCTTAGCAAGTGCCTACCAAATAGAGGTCTTACACTGTGAAAATTTAAGTTATTTAAGAAGAAATGTAATGATCACAGGATTAACTCTAATACCACGTCACAAGCAAGAAAGGACTGCAAGTATTCTAGAGTTATACTCTTGCTGATGGAAAGAATTTTAATGGATTTCTAGAAATAATCATGAAATCTAAAAGAAAGTTTTAAAACCAGTGACTTATTTCTGCCAAGTCATAATCAAGTACTTTTAAGAGCTTCTTAGCTCTTGCAAATTATACTGGTATTTTAAAAGCCTTCTAGTTTTCTTTCACACTCAGTATTATGCACAAAGAAATGGAGCAAAACAGTTTTCCAAGGCTTTAAAGAAGCCTCAATCCTCAGTTCTCTGAAGTGAGCAGAACACTGTCCTATTAAGTTTGAAAAGATCTGGAATACAAATTCTGTGTAATTGGATCTCACAAGTAAACCTGTTTGATAATGGGGTGGGGAGTTGGGGAGAGGTAGAACTAATCTTTATTTTAAAACCAGGCATCAGGAAAAACATTAAACTGCTACTATCTCATATGCACTGGAAAGGTGTCAAGAGACAGAATCTCCTCTAACATTCCCTCTGACTAGGAGCCACCCAATGGAACCAAATTAAAAAAAAAAAAAGGGTTGAGCTTAAATAATTTACTAATTTACTTAAACTAATTTTCATTTTAACCCAAGCACCTGAACAGTCCTGTTGCTTTTGAAAGCTCACTTGTATTCTCAAAGTGAGTACATTCAAAATACTGCGCTAAACTGGTGTTTACTTCAAATAAAGTCATGTAGTTGTATCATGTTCCTATTATATAATTTTCCATTATTCTCAATCGAGCTTTTAGGAGGAGTAAAGCAAACAACCTTATTCAGTTCAGACTAGTATTTGGAGTTTCATACCATTTTTAAAATTGTAAAAATATCTGAATTGTCAAATAACTGCTCAAGATTTACAGGCATTATTTTCTAAATTCTCTCTTTTTTTTCCTTAAACTGGAAGATAATTTAAGTTAACAATATTTAATTGTTATAATAAGTAGTAACAAGTACATTCAGAAAAACATGAAACGGAAACCATTAAGAAACAAAAATAAACAACTAAAAGTTACATACAGAAGTAGATTATCTGTCACTGATTGAAAGGGCTTCCTTTTCTTGTTAAGATTCACAATTCTTATAATTCATGCTCAGTGTGAAGTTTTAGAGTAATATGCATAGAATCAAAATATATACTTACAGTAATTCCAATACAGGATTTTCAAGAATAGTTTGATAGTAGTTCGGAGCAAACTTAGCACACTGCCGTACTCAAAACATTCAAGCAGATGGATATATGTTTCTAAGTACTTTAATTAAAACCTGAAAACTGCCTGTTTTATAATTTGAATATTTATTATTATTTTTTCTAGCTTATCCTGGATTTTTCCAGTAACCTCCTTCTGCATGTGAAAATAAGGCCCTACAGACAGAAAGATGAGTCAACTAAATGCTTTCAAAACCAATGAAGTTTCATCAAAGGTCTGATCTAAACCAACAAATCCAAAAAACTGTCTTAAGGGCTAAAAGAAGTTATGGCAAAAGTTACTGGTACTTCCTATTGAACACAATGCACTTTTATTACTTTTAGAATACTGCACCTTCACCAAAGTCGGAGCTCACCTACACATCAGTACACCCTTAATGACTTCTGAAAACCTTGAAAGCATATCTTATTAAAAAAAACAGAAAGTAATCATGGGAAAGAAGTACAATTGCTAGAACACATTATTCTGGTTTATATGAAAATGTTTTACAACCCCTTTCTGTTAAAAATGTCTTTTTCCTTTTGTTTAAAGCAGCAGTTATAATGAAAAAGTCTGGTAGAAGTAATTAAAAATATTCTTACCTGTGTACCCTCAGGCACTGACTTTGCTAAATTTTTTGTTTTAAAAGAAAACGTTCACTTTTAAAATTCTAATTTTTCATCTGATCTGTGAAATAACTATACATAATTTTTGTCCACATCCTTGATGTTGAAATAAATTAGTTGATGAAAAGACTGGAATACAACAGAACAGGAGGTATTCTGGTCAAAAGGAAAAGTCTAGGTAATAACCCAGTCATTCTTCCACTTGGATTCTGGAGTTCTTTGCAAAAAAAAAAAAAAAAAAAACAAAAAAAAAAAAAACAAAAAAAAAAAAAACAAAAAAAAAAACAAAACCAGCCAAACAACCTTGTTGCTTTCTAAAAATACAGGAATTCCATTATTTAATCACAAGCAGTTTATTTTTACTAATATAGTCAAATGTATGCTTCATTGTTTGAGTGCATATAAAGTTATCTAAATCCTGGACACCTAATGAATGAGTCAGTTCAATAGCAATTGAACATTTCAATCACTCTTTGTACAGAGCACATTCTCCTGAAATACGCATTAAACGAATTAGTGCTGCCATCTCGTCATAACTAAATTGTTCTCTGTTGAAGAAATAGGCAAACACTCCACAAAAGATAGGTGTTTCAATAATTTACCCAAAACAAGCAAGAACAAGCACTCAGCAAACACTGTTTGCTTTAATCAATCTCCTCCAAACCCCAAGCCATGAGGAATTATTCTCAACCAACAGAACCAGTTAAATTTGCATTACACTGCTTTTGGATGCTCTAATGAAGTTACCTGTCATTAATGATGCAGTTCAGACACAGATTGAGAGAATTAAGGTTTTTGCATCTCTTTACTATTTCCATCACGGTTTCATTGTCCAGTTCTGTGATATGACGTAGGTCCAAGCTTGAAAGATTTCTTAGCTATTAAGACAAATAGGAGAGAAAGAAATAATCTGAAATTCGTTCACATACATAACTGTTGAAAAAACTGTTAATTTTTTTGGAAGTTGCAGAGCATGTGCAAGCTAGTCACGAAAGATATAATTACTATATATTTTACAAAAAGCAAATATAGCAGAGATATTCAAAGAATTCAGCTTGAGCAAAGTTGTGATTCAGGCACTCAGTTACTACATAAAATCCAGACATTCTCACTCAAGGTGCCATACAACCTACAATAAGTGCCTAGGCTCTCCTTCTCCTCTTAAATACATAGACTATAAGATACCAAAGTAAAATATCAACTCATTTAGCCATAAGAAAAATAAGGCAAAGAAGGAAGTGAGAGAGCATGTTTGTGCTTAGAGTCAAATGAATGCAATTACCAACTCCAGAGTATAAGGCTTTCAAAGTAAACAAATAATACAAACTCCCTGGAAAATACAGTATTTACACCGTAGTCTCACCTGCACAGTTATCAGTAACAGATTGGATATTCTAAACAACAAAACTTGGGAGTCACAAAACAATATAATTAGTAGTTATGCACTGATTAAACTGACTTATTACTAGTGTTATTCATTCATGTGTCCTTCAAAAACAAACCCTTTTACAACTTTTATGAGTAATGGATGCAAAAAAAAAAAAAATTTACAGACTTGTCCAGTATCACTTTAGTTATAATAACCTCCAAGTACTGTTTGCTTTTTAAGCTGCCTGAAATAATCTCTGTTATACTCTGGACAAATAATTGCATTAGGCAATATTGACACTTTAATTAAATATACTTTCCCTGTAAGAGGGGAAAAATTATCCTCATCAGTGATTTAAGTCACTAAGGATTTGATCAGGTAAAGGCATCCCACTGAGATCACATAATTGGTCTACTTCAGTAGTTAATTATTAAGTCAATGTATTTAGAGCAGGTGGGTAGGGGGAGAGGTGGTAGCATGGGGTGAGAAGAAAAGAAGAAAAGGAAGAGAAAAGGACTTTGAATGTAGGTACCATTCCACAGAAACTGGAGTTTTGTTCTTTAAATTTTTAACAGGCTCCAAACAAAAGCTAAAGATAAACTCCATAGCGTTCCCAAAAATTCCGCAAAACAAGCGTAACATCAAGAAACCTCACCTCTCAAGAACACCTGCAGGGTACATCTACAGAATCTAGGACAATAATATTTCTATTATTATGATACTACCACTGGTATCACTGTGGAGGTACTTGCTGTATTCCCACTGAAATTCTGATAAACTTTTTTGCCTATTACAGAGCAGAGCATATAGTGATTGATTCTGTTTTGATAAAGTAGACACCTTTTACAAGTTCTGTCTATTCTCATTTCATACATACTGCTCCAGCATGAAGTTTATCTTCTATGTGCCGAAAAAAAGCTCATAACCAATTTCTCATTTTTTCCTGCATAAATTACAAGTGGAAGCTTTCAGCAACTGTAAATTGCCTCACCTTCATACAGCTATTCATACTAGATATTTCAGCCTTTAAACCTTGCAGGCAATGTAGTCTATGCCTATGACATAAAATACACCTGCTGGATAATTCAAGAGTAAGTATGTTCTATGACATTAAAACAATTAACAAGACTTAAAAGACAAGTAGAAAATAATCCCACTTAAGAAAATCCCAAGCTTTCTTTATCAACAACATCCTTCTTCTGAGAAGATGACAATACTGGAGATTCTTTTGCCATTATTATTACTTACAGACTAAAATGCACAAATTTACACTGAAGTATCAATGCATGGAAAGGGGCCAGTGCTCCTTTAAAAAATGCCTAAAAATATGGCTTCAAATTAGGTAAGAGGTAACTTAGGTAAGTGTATATTATCTACCTCAATGACAGATACAATGATGAATGGAGCAGAAAGCATTTGTGGTTTCCCAGGAAAAAAAATGTTGGCATTTCATGGCTGGAATCAAAAACTAAACTGAATTCCTAGCATTCCTGTCCACCAAATTAATAAGGTTTTCAATGTAGATTTTTTCCTTTACCATCACAGGAGAATGATCATTCCCTCATTGCTTCTTTTCTTCATACGAGTAATAGTCTATCATTATATTCAATATACAGTAACTCAACCATCACTTGCCTTTTTTACTGTCATTTTAAACATCTGACCTACTTGACAGATTAATTCTTCTTTTTCTCAGGCACAATATGCTCAATGAAGAAAATCTTTGTGTCTTAGAAGTTTGAAGAGACTGTTTCAGATTGATACATACTCAAATATAATATGGTCTCTACAACCTCAAAATTGCCATTACAGAAGTGTCAATGGCTTTCAAAACCAGCATAACTGAATACACACTTTCTTTTGAGACAATTTTGGATCAATCTGAATATGACAGTGAAAAGAATACCTCTCTGCCTACTTAAGAGGTATCAACATCTCATTACCGATGAGAGAATTGTAATAAACGTGTATGTAATAATTTTTCATTAAAAAATATATATATATACCTTAATGACAAATTTTGTACTTTATATCTTACCTGAGAAGTAATTTTAGGGAAAAATGCTACAATTAACTATTATGAAAACATTGGAAGAAAAAAGCATCTAAGTCTTACATTCTAATACTAACTCTCAAAGATAAAAGTAATGTGATATTAAAAAAGAAAAAACAAACTTCTCCAAAGTAGACAATTAAAAAAAAGATGCTAGACTTTACAGTGCATTCATAAATTCTGATATTAAAATAGTGTACCTTTAAACAGCATTTGTTCACAAGAAAGAGGATACTCTGCGACTTAAATACTCAATCTTACAGAATTAGGGTGTATAAAGTTTTCCCTTTTGTGTTTTCTTTCTTTAAACCAAAATTTATTTTGTTCATGCAGCAACACCACTTTACTGAGCAATTTCAAGGCCCTTCTTCGGCAGATATCAAAGCTTTTCTTGAAATTTTAACTTTATATCTTTGCAAATAAGCATGCATGAGCAGAATTTAAATTTTGAACTCAGCTACGTCAGTCAAAACGTTTTAATGGAAAAAGGAATATTTAATGTGACAAAACAGCGCAAATAAGTAGGCAGAAGGCTTAAAACATGAAACAGAAAATAACAGAATTTTTAAAAAGGAGCAACACTTAAACTAATTTTGTGTGATACTTATAAACACATTCTTGTTGAAATTACTGATTAGCACTTACAAAAAAGTAATGATATCATTACTTTTGGATCTCAAATATTTTAAAATATGCTAAAACCTTTGTGGTTTTTAAATACTTTTGTCGGTTGGCTTAAATTAAATTTTATGCCAAATTATATATTTGAAGATTCAGAGATTCATACTATTTGTGTGCCTAAATGTCATGCAATTAATAAGATTTCTATCTTGACTACTGAAACTTCAAATATTAAAATATTTGCAGTGCTTTAGGTGATAGAAAATCACTATTACTATCAGGATCACAGGTAATTTAAGTGTGGGTGTATCAACTCCTGTGAATATTTAGATGTTATTTTAGTGAAATTACTAATAAAATGGGTACACAATTTTTTTTTTTCCATTGCACACTTCCACAGTTCCTGTAGAGATATGCTGCCCTAAAAAGCACAGAAGAGAACAGAACTATAGAATCATTTAGGTTGGAAAAGAACTTTAAGCTTGAGTCCAACTGAAACCTAAAACTGCCAAGTCCACCACTAAACAATTCAAGATTAATCCTCTTCAGTATGACAGCCAAATTATTTCTGAATGAAAGTCCTTATAAGGACTTAATGAGCTTTAAACTCAGATCTTTTGCTAATTAAGCTTATTTTTCTTGACACTCTGTGTATACTTGCCTTCAGGGAATAAGCTGCTCCCTGACTTAAGTCTCCAAAAGCAAATGTATGATTGCAGGAAATGAAAAACAGCAATGTGAAAGAAACTGTAAACTACATTATTTGTATTGTAATGTCAATAGAATCTATGAGCTATTTTTTAAAAAGTCACTCACATTCATTAATTTTTACTGAAAAGCTGCCATAACTGAACTACACAATTGAGATATACTGTGATCCTAGAACAGTAATCATACATGGCCTAAAGAGTTGAAAAATTATTGAATAGTTACAAAGGAGACTATTTTCCCAAAGAGTGATTAAAATGTTTTGCATATTAGTAAGTTTTAATTTAGTTCTTAGATACTGTGAAACATTAAAGTCCCATTGCTTAAGTAACAAATAAGCAATCAAAAACTGTGTTGCATGCACAAAGATTTAATTACCTCTAGAGGAGGAACTTGCACACACATATAAACTGCATGTATAGTGTCTGTGTTACAAGACGAATTTCCAGTTTATAAACTATAAAAGTTGCTGTAAAATTAAATTCTTACTGATTTATAGTTTACATCTTCATGTTATTTACTATCAAGTACTTCTAAAGAATTTTTGGGGCAGTAGAGTGGAAGTGGAAGTTTCCTAGATCCAACACTTTCAACCATGCAGTCTTCTCTGCAATGTCTTTTTTACTTCATTGAAAAAAATGGCAGTTGGGTAAAACCATCAAATTCTTCAAAATAGCAACTAGAGTCTCTTAAGAGGGACACAGTTAACTTCATTCAACAAAACCATCAGGTTCAGTTTGACAAGATGCAAAAACGTTCACTTACACAGCACCATATCAAGTAAAGTTTCAAGCCAACACTCATGAAGGATGTCCCATATTCAAAAACCCTCACTTAATGCCTTTTTCCTGTCATTGGAAGACTAATATTTAAAAGGACATATTACTAAATGCAAACAGATTCAAATAAATCATATTTCATCTTATGAAATCCAGCTCATTATACAAATTTATTAAAATACTGTCTTCTCTGCACCTAGCCAAAGAATAGCAATCATGCCCTTAGTCAGGAAGCTTAATGATCTTAAGATCAGAAGGTATGCTGAAATACTACCATAAAAAGAGCAAAAAGCAGAACACTTGGTGTCAAAACAAACCATTTACTAGAAAGAAACCATACATTACCCCAGTTCAGAAAGGCTCTTGTAAAATCAGTCCTGTCACGTGTAGATTATCATTATGTATCTGTCACACTGATGATGTCTACACTGAATGAGCCCAAAGAATTTGCTCTATAAATCTAAATTTTGATTGACTTCATACTGACCACCAACTTAGACACAGGTATCACTAAACTGGATTGGACATGGGTAACTATGAGATGAAGAAGAAGTGAAGATCACATTATTCCAAAAACAGTTCTTAGATTAACTGTCTTCATGCACTGGTGATTAGCAGAATAAGTTAGAAACTTTTTTCTGTTGAGGTTCTGTACAAGGATTCATACATAATTAGATGTCTGTAACAAAATTAACCAGACAGTCTGCCAGAAGTACATGGTGTAGAAGCACAGAGTATACTGGTACAAAGCAATTAATACCCTTGCATATATATCAGAAACCAAAGGAAGAAGACAATGAAATGGCTTGGTAATAAAATTATTTCTAGATGTCAAGATTTGCTGATGCCAGCTGTTAAAAATCTATTAAAAATGTAACAATTAAACTGATGAGAAGCAATTACCACAACAGGGGAGGAAAATGCCACTGCTCTTGAGGTCAAAGATGTAACAGTACAAAATCACTACCTCACTAGAAAGAATTCAAAGTTTCTTATTCCCACATGGTTAATGAACAAGATTACCCTTCTGGCTGATCCTGTGCACAACACAATCACCTAATGAGCACAGGTACTTTTGACATTTGTGTTGATCTTCACACTTACTGGAAAAAAAAGTAAAAACCAGGGATAAACACTTGAGAGACAAGGATGTGCAGATGGGAGAAAGAGTGCAAACAAGAAAAAAACTATACATAGAAAGCTAATTAAATAATAAGTTATAATAAAAGATAAAACAAGAAAACAGTAAGTGCAGAAGTAGTGAAAACAGAAGATAAACCACAACACTACATATGTTCCTCCTGCCTCCATAGAAACAACACAGAAACAACATCTAGTGTTGGACTAAATACTCTGATGTCATGCAGGAGGTCATTCACTTGTTTTGTAACAATGCTTGACACATTAAAACTAAAGGAAAATGAAACTTTCAGGTCATCAGAACAAACGACTGGTTTCAACCAAGAGTCTAACTGTGAATTGCATATAAACACACTCCTTTTTTCTCTTTCTTTCTGTGTATGTACATGAAGTACCTCTCATCTTACCCAATAATCATTATTTACTTTATCTGTATTTTTTTCAGTTTATAATAACTTCAAGGAAAAAGGTACCAGCGTGATAACATGGTCTTGCTCAAAAAGCAAAATTTTTTTGACTACCATTCTGTTCAGTAGAAAAAGAGTGAAAATAAACCCTGAATGTTTCTTCTTTTTTTTAAGTGTACAACACTTTCTCTTCCATACCCCACAATTAGCTATTAAAAAAAGCTCTGCGACGCAGCAGAGCTGTAATTTAGAATTTTTCAAGTGGCAGTATTTTTAAAGAGAGCTAACCTTACTAGGGGGAAAATACAGTAATAATAAACCACTCAATTTTTATACATCCATAAGCCACAAAGCAATTTCACAACCAAGGCCACTGCTGTTATCTCCAGTTTGCACACAGGAAGCAGGACAGAAGGCAACTAGCTCTGCACAGCCTGGAGGGACACACTCAGAGGCCATGGAGAGCAAAGAGTAGATTTCACATTCTCTAGGAACTCCAGACTGGAATTACTACTAAACACTTATGAAACACCAATTAAGTACTCAACACAAAACCAACCACAGATTGTTAGAACAAAAAACTACGTCATCAACAAATCAATTCTGGGAAAAACAGATGCAGCAGAAAATGCTACTACTTGCTACAGGTCTTTCTAAAATGTTTTTCCCCATTTTTCTTATAAACCCCCTTCAGGTACTGAAAGGTTGCAATAAGGTCTCCCTTGATCCTTCTCTAGGTTAAGCAATCCCTAACTTTCAGTGTTATCACATCACAGTCTTTGCAGTAATCACAGCCTACAGAAGTTGTACAGATACAGCATGACGGAAAGAAACTGAAATACCTAAATCTCAAGTCCCAACATGCACCACTTACTTACAAAGTAATTACATACTAGAAGTCTAAGCACCATCTTATATATTTTCTGAAGGACTACATTCAACAGGGTCACTCCAATGTAAATCAGGATTTCTAATAATTTATTATTATTAAACACATGAAAATCAGAAACACGTTAATAAAACATCAAGATCTTGACTCTTCTTCAATCTAACAAATGTGATTATAAAGTAATTTTGTTGAAGGATAAGACATCTAACATCTATTAAATACTCAATAAATCTAGGTCAGAATAATGCAGTAATCAAAACATCTAGCTGAAAATGATCTCTGTGGAAATTTCCCACAACGCCTTGGACTACATACCCTGTCTATGTAAAATGCTTAAATTTTGTACCTCCTATATTTATGCTGTATATATTAACATAACCTGTAGTTATATATAGGTAGTTCTCATAGGATATGAAAATATTTGTATAATTTCTTTCTCCAACAGACATGCACACCTTTTACTCATCACTTTAATATGCAGTTATTTCGAAATGGCATCCTTTGAGGTCCTATAGCTTTACCATACAAATTAATTTCCCTGGCTTATTTCTTTTTGCATGTGTTCCAAAATGTTTTCAATTCTTCTGTAGTCTCAGCTAAGCAGCTCTAAAATTATGAAAGTAATTTACAGATATGCTGAATGGTTCTGTATAACAACAGGAGACCTTCACAGCCGCATCAAAAAACCCTTTGCTGTCACCAGTCACACTCCATTTTCATTAAATATGCTCTCTACTTCCTACCTCAAGATCTCTTTAACCATTTTCATATTTGCATGATCCCTGGATTTACTTTCAGTTACATATTTTAATTAGATGGTGTTTGTCCACCTCATTCAAGTCATCAATTTTACTGAAAACTTAAATTACTTTCTGCAGATTCACTCAAGTTAGTTTTTCCACACATCACTCACTCCTCCTATGCAAAAGAAAAAGGAAAGAAATGCATCTGTCGCACTATCTATGTCAAATAAGATGAATATAGTCAAAATGTATGTACACTGGGGGTACACTGTTGCAACTAGAGGTCTGTCTAAATCTCTTGTGATTAGAATTTTGCATTTTAAAATGGAATTTTGTTTTGTTTGCGATGGAATCAGCTGCAATTTCACATTTTAAAGAGTTTTGACCTGAACATCACTGTTACTTTTGAGAAAATGTATCATCTCATAAATATATTTTTGGTAAAGTGTTTTTATACAGTGAAATCTAAATAATACAGAGTTCACTCACTTAATCATGTTTTTGTCTATGTCAGTGCTATTAATCATACACGTAATCTTATCGTGGCTGATAACTATGACATGGCTATCGTCCAAAACACTAGTGACTAACAGAAAGTAGTTATGATACTTACATTGGTGAGGTGAATGACTCCTTTTGAAGTAACAGAGCAGCCCATGAAACCAACATACTGCAGCTCAGGGCAATGTTCAGCAAAAGCTTTCACTGACTGATCTGTCACCTACAGAAAAGATAAACAGGTAACAGTTGAATAGGTGATATAAGCACATACTTAACACAGCTTAAGAAATTTCTATGTAACATTGGCAAGCAGCTCATTTAGACTTTTAGTACTATTATTACCACTACTATTATTTGTTTCAAGAGTTTGAGAGAGATTATTGGGTTTGCACAGTTTGCATAGATATGCACAGACATATATACATGAAAATTAAGAAGAAAAAATATTTCTGGCAGAGGCAGAGAAAAAAGAAACACAAGGCAAGAGCTGATAGCCACAAATTCAGATCTTACTGTCATCCTATTTATGTGCAAATAACCCAAGAGACAATTCTATCCACTATTTTCATAAATTATATACAAAAATGAAAATATAACAAATTAGTTATTGTCATCCCATAGACTCCTGCTATACCCATCATTGACGCTGCATAGAATTTGAATTGTATGCTATCTTGAATTTATATGTCTTGTCTTGTATTTCTTTTTAACTAAAATACAGCAACTGAAGATCTCAACTTAAAAATAATATTACATCTGTTTCTCACATGAGACTAGGTAGTCTCATGGCAATATACCACTGTATCAGTTATCAGCCAAATGGAGATGCTATCTAGTTTATTATTGAGATTTATTTATTTATACAACTATTTTTCATGTAAAATTAAGTTTGTCTGGTAAAATTTAGTAACTATAAAACACAATCTGTTGTATAAATACATTGCTTTTAAGTAGACTAAATTCTCAAAAGGAACTTTGTGAAGAATGTAATACTTACTACACCTATACACCTTCCTTTAAGCAAGTAAGGTTTGTTTCCTTGGGTTTTTTTTGGGTTTTTTTTTTGTTGGTTTTTTTGTTTGTTTGTTTTTGTTTTTGTTTTTGTTTTTTTTTTCCTCTGAGAAGTATATATTCCCAGCGCAAATGGCAGTAATGAAAAACCATATACAGACTGTGGGACAAAGCCTGTATTTTCCAGCTACACGGCTCAGGAATGTCTCGCTGTGTCTGGAATCCTAACTCCTGAATGCTGAGAACATACAGAATTATTATGGATGTCTTCCTAGTCCCATAGAATTGAAAAGAAAAAAAAAGTTTTGAAATATGTAGCGCACAGCTGAGCCTCAGGTGAATTCATACAGGAAGACTATTCCTGCTGTGCTTTGGATCACCATCACCCAGAGCTCCAACTTGCCCAAGATGTCACATTCCTGCACCCTGGCAGCATATGGTGACCTTGGTGAGGACTCTGGCAGAACAACTTTTGAAAAGATAGCCCAGAGATATGGGTTTATAGGCCCACTACCTTATAAAAGCTGTATGGCTTTGGGGTTACTGAAAATTGTTAGAGACCTAGTGCAGGTTTCTCAAAGCAACAATTTCTCAGCAAGTAGAGATTTTTACTGCTGCACATCTGCCAAATATATGCAAAAGGCAAGCCTTTTCATATTGTGTATTTAGAACCCAATTAAACTGCAAACAGGCCAAAAGGAAAGGAAAAAGGGTCAGCTGAACAGATTCAATCACAAATTGGGTAGTGGTCATAGGGTATCAGCAGAGACCCATGTCTCAGGTCTGCCTGCTTGAACAAAAGCAAACCACTATAGTAAGAAATTTCTTCTCCGATTCGATCTGACGCAGCCTTACATTTTTATTTTTGCACACTCCTCTCAGCTAAACACAGCCACAACAACTATTACTTTTTTTGAGATATTGATTACCAAAAACCTGTGACAAATCCTATCACAAGTCAAAGGCTTAGAAATGTACAGTTCTTATGATGCTACCAGAACCAAACCAGGGCTGAAAAAAAAAGGCTATCTCTGTAGAAAATAAATTAAAACCTCTGATTCAGCTAATGATCTTAGAGAAGGACTCTATTACAATCCTAGTCTACCCTCCTTTTAGAAGATTCAAGTGTAATTCTCTGTTGCAGACAGCTTTGTCCTACCTATCAAGAAAATGTAGTAATGAAAAATCAGTAGCATAAATGCTTAATATCACAAATTCATTACAGAGCTTAAAATTTCAATCAACAAATAATTTCTTACTTATAGCTAACATTTAGGTGCATGAAGACTTTGAAAAATGACATTTTGAATGCAAATAATAAAATTACTATGTCTTAAAATATCTTCTTTCCATACTATAGTATTTTCTGTAATCTAAACAAAACCTGTGGAAAAAATAATTTTAATAAAAATTAATAACAGTAGAGTATGACCATTTATACTAAATAGTTTACAGATTAGCAGTGAACCTTTTCAAAGCTTTTTAGACATGCATCATCTTTTTAATCAGAAAAGGATTCTTCATTACCTCTCTATGCCTCATCATTTTCCAGTCAAAAGGAGTGTGACATAACCTGATTACGCTTTACAATTACTGTGGTAGTTTAGACACATATTTTGCTACTGCAAACAACTTGTTCTTAAATTTTGACTTATAAATAAAAAAGCAGTGTTTCTTTCTTGTGCTGTCAGGCAATAAAACTCCACTATCTGGAGAAGATTACTTCAACTTCTATTGGGAAACACCCTAAAAATTGTTTCAATCAAATGTAACTTCCTCTCAGCATCCTTTGTTACACCAGTATCTAGGAATTCATTACTACATTTTCAGACCCTATGTCATTTATAGCAATTGATTTTTTTAATAACATGCTTCCCATTCAGACAGCCTGTAATGAAGACCACTTGATATTCTGTTTGGTGAAACACTTTAAATATGACTCCACTTTCCTATGATTGTATTAGCTGGGAAAGAACATACACATATGTATTTCTATATTTACATACACACATACTTGCAATTTCATTAAAATGGCTTCACCTAAGATGAATGTAAGAGACTATGCATGGAAATACCAGATCAAAATACCTGTAATCTAAACATCTGCTAAAAGGTTAAATGGTAAAATTTATATTACACCTTTTTGTTCTTCTTTTTTTGCAGGGTTTGGGGAAAACAAGGACATTTAGTGATTTGGAATTTATTTAAAACTTCTATGTAAAATGACAGTCAAGTAAAATTACCTAGTTTTCATTTAGAACAACAGACAATTAAATTCTATCAGTCTTTATTTATATGTGGCTCAAAATCATAATGATACAATGTTGGTATACATAAGTTTGGTTGGTTTTGTTTTTTTTTTTCATTACACCTATTTGTATCAAGGAAATAAAAAGTAGGTAAAATTCAGCCATATCTGAAACGGTGATCAGACATTGAGATGGGCTTCCCAGGGAGATGGTGGAGTCCCTGTCCTTCAAGGTGTTCAAAGGAAGACTGGACATGGCACTCAGTGCTGATTGACAAAACGTTTGGTCAAAGCTTGGACTTAGTTACCCCAGAAGTTTTTCCAACCTAACTTATTCTATGATACAGAAGCAACAAAGTTGAAGTTCAAGGATGGTTCTAAGACTGGAAACATCTATTCTTCTGCTTAACTAGGCTTTCTTCTTATTCATCATCTGCAGTGCCCAGCACCAATGGTTTCTATACAGACTTAAACTTCTGTACTAATTCCAAAATGCAGCCTGGGTCACTATTTCTATCAGAAGTAGGTGCCAGAAATAGTAAACTCTTTTACCATATGAACGTGTTTTACACCAGCAAGAGATGGTCTATGCAGTAGAATGAAAGAAAAATAAGTGAGTGATGAAAAGTATGGAAAATTAGCAGTGATGTGTATGCAATGATTATGCACCTTAACACTGCCTCTTTGCTATGCAATGTGTAGCTGTACATTAAATCTTTACTTCTCAGGAGATAGAACAGGTACATAAAATCTGTATTATAAGTATGACTTCTGTGAACTAACAAATTTTTAAACAACTGACATTCTGATGTATTATACAAACAGATTAGACTAACACAATCTAAAACTAGATTACCATAAAAAAAAGCAGTTCCACAGAAATGACCTTTGTCAACAAAGACAGAAATTCACACACAATTCTATTATAGATTACAGTACTGTTCTTCCAAGAATCTTTAGTAATTGGATTGTCTAGTCGACCTTCGCTGACTTTCATTCATCGTGTCTTGCTTCATGTTAGACTTGCTTTGAAAAAGTAATATAAGATGATGAGGACAGATTTATAAGTTATGCACGAAAGCATTGTGAATGGGAAATACGCTGGTCTGGAACTAATGGCACAGATTTTTCTCCTATCAAAAAGATCTATGATAAGTGAGATATGATTAAATAATTTTCTTTTTATGTATTGCAGCCTATTATATACGAATTCCAGTTCTGCATTGTTCTACATAAATTCAATATTTTGCCTACTCTGAATTAGATTTTGTAAGTATTCGTTTATTTTACATTCTATTCAATAAATGAAAGTGCAAAAAGGAAAAAGCAGAGATGATAATTCAAAAGGAAAGACTGAGGTGCAACAATAAAAGCCACTCAAATTCCAACTAAAAAGCCTCACAATAAATGAACACCTACAGAAGCTCAAACAGAAGTAATTGAAAAAAAATAGGAATATAAAAAGCAACTAGCACAGAATGAATACCATGTTATTTTATTTAACAAGTACACTGCACTGTCTGTAAGTAGATCTTAATATGCATTTTTTCCATGCACTATACATAAATAAAAGTTGCAAAAATATTCCTCAGAAGAATAAACTCTGCTAGAGTAAAAATATACTTTCACATAAATATAGAAGAGTCATGAAGCTAAGTATTCATTACACAAGGCAATACTAATCGTAGAAGAAACCCTTTTTATCCCAATTCCTTACTCCATAAATTTTTTCTCCATTTTTGTTGGACACCCGCTTAAGCAAGCTTTATTTGGGCACCAAAGGAAGAAGGAAAGAGTCAGTGAGGGCTTACTAAAATTCAGGTTTATATTTGAAAAGATTAAGTTTGCAAAAAGCTCATCTGCCAGTTCAGTCCTAAAACTTTCTTGCCTTACTTAGGCATTGTTATCTGCTACAGATTGAGGCCCACATGCCACTCACTCTGAAACCTGCCCTGCATGAAGCATGTGGCTACACCCTCCAATACAGTTTAAGGTCTCACATACTCAGTGTGCATTTCCCTGGTCTGTCTCCCCTGAAATCCTTGTATGCCATAACCTACAATCATGTGCAGTTAGCCTAAACGCTGGTATAGTTTTGGTTTAACACTTTTTTACCAAGACTTCTAGAATACATTAAATTCAAGAGATGCAGGTAAATCACACAGAGCAAAAGCATTTACAAGGGACGAACTGAGATCACAGGTGAATTCAATTAAATTTACAAGTATGCAATACATACAAAAAAATAAATACAAAGCAAAAAGATTGCTGATATACAATAATATCTATATGCAGTAAACCAAAGCAGTCAGACTACCACAGTTCTATCAGCAGGAAAGAAATTAAATATCATTACATGAACATCTTAAAAAAAAAAAACACAGTAATGTAACAGTTTTGAGAGAAGATGCTTTACAACACGTGTGCACTTACATAGGTACTTCCTAGTTAGCTTAAAATTTGCCTTACTGTCTCTGTACTAAAATTATCGGATAATGTGTCTTTCCCACAATGGGAAAGACTACCTTGCCTCTCTTTTGACTAACACTTTCAAAACTACTTTTTAGGGTCAAAGGAAAGATCAAAATATTACAGTGGAATAGTATTAAATTTTACACAGTTAAACTAAAACATATACTTTAAAATTTTTAAGATTATACATCTCTTCCTAGTCCTGTGAGTAGGAAATTACGAGTAAATTCTGTTACAATTTAACCACATTTAAATTAAAGTAAAATTCAATTTCAGTTTTAAATTAATTTCTGCAGGAAGCTGCAATACTCAAAGTATTTACTTATAGATTTAGTCCTAAGGTTCCACCAAACTAACCAGGGCACTCGTTAGCATCAGTTCCTAACAATATTTTAATAATATAATTTCTTAGGAATACATTATACTATTAGATTGACCATAAACATAAACCAAACTGATTTTAAATTAATGGTAATTCAGCACAAACTTATGTTAGAAATACAAACAAATAAAGACTTCTATATACAAATATAGGGCTCTTTTGCCATACCTCCCTCAGAAAACAAAAGGCAGAAATTGTGCAAAATGAAGTTTATGTTTAAAAGATTTATTTAAAACTTAAATTACAAAGGACTTTTCCTATTCAAAGGCCTGATATACTGCCCGCTGTCCACAATCACCAACTTAAATTATATTTGTCATAAAAGCTGTGACAAAGTAATTATTATTGGCAAACATGCATTTAATTCATGACCCCATATTGCAATTACAGAACACTGACAAAAATAAGGCATAGATAATCTGTTATCATGCTCAAATTCTTAGGACATCCAAATTTCATTAGTGAACGGCAGAAGGCAAGGCTCATATTGACTAACTGCCAGAAAGTATTTCTTCACCTTCAGTAAATTCAACAACTTACTTAATCAAAACAGAAATTCATAAACTTACAGCTTTAAGTTCTAGTAGTACTACCAACTTCTGTGAGCACCCAAAAGCAAAATATAAGTATTTCTATTCCTGCATCTTTGAAGGAAACAAATTGAAAAGGAAATGATGCCCATTTTTTTAACATATACTTTTTAATGATTCAGTTAGATCTTCAATCTTTTCACAATCTCAGTTTATAATTTTGAGTGGTTCCTTTTCATTAGAAAAAAGATCTTTTTACAATGTGTAGTCTTTCATAAAATAAAATGCTGCTTACTAATGGCTGCAAAACATGTTCCATTATTAACTGAAAGTGATTCATTAATTCATCAACATAAGTGATTTTTTACAAACAAGTTAAAAACAAAATTTCTTTGTATGCATTTTAAGATCAACTTAAATTTAGATGTCCTGTGCACCCCTGCTACCTCAGACCTCATGAGAATATATACTCACTCTGAGGCATTTTGTAAAAATTCACTACACCAGCTTCACATTTGAGGGGAGGCGAAAAGTGAAGAGAATTGAATTGCTGTCCTTACTCTCATACTTATGCATCACTCCAGGAGTTAGTATCACTAATCTGCCCATGACACAAGAGGAGAAGATAGAGTGTATGCTCTGAAGAGTTAAAAGGATCATTTTACATTACATTTACCAGCTGGCCTCATCACCTATGTAATAGTAGCATCAACTGATTTAAAACACCCTAAGTATGAAAATAACCCCAAAATTTTGCAGTATACTCAATTCAATACTCAGGGTAATCATAATTTTATAAGGTACCCTTTTAGAATGCATGTGGATTTACAAAGTTTCTCCCTGGTTTTTAAGAGGATTGAACAACTGGCTATCAAGACCAGTGTTTCTGTTTTATCTTGGTAATAGTAAAAGGGTATACAAATCATTCCTAATTACTCCAACATGATTTTTTAGATACAGAACTCTAAATACCTCTGTTAAAGGCCACACAAAGTATTCCTTCCATTTCTGTGGCAAAGAGTATCACTTTTTAATCTTATTTTCTTTTTGTTACTGATGATTCTAGGCATCAAAAGATGACTTGTTCTATCATCAAACCGGTTTAAATATCTGGGTTAGAAAACAAATCTAAATTCTCAATATAAATTATCTATGATTCCCATTATCTCACAATTTTTTAAAGTACAGTTTACATGCATTTGTATTAAACAAGACTATCAGCACACCCTAATTTATTTGTTGAAAAATGCAAATGAAATTGTAATAGCAATTCTTCATTTTATAAAATACTGCCTTCCACCCAAAAGACAAAATTTATTATCAAAATATGTTTACTCTGGACTTAGAAAATGCTGCTTCCAAAACTAAACATCTTTCACCAAAGAGAACATATCATAACCTGATAGACTACAAAATTTCAAAAAAATTAAAATTAAAAAATTAAAATAAAAAAGAGAGTACCACTGCATTATAAATTTTGTAACAATGGTCACACACCAGGAATACTGTATATTCACAAATGGTTATAGGAAAAATGCATGTTTCTCAGCATATTTTTTAAGCAGAAGAATGCACCATAATTTCTAAAAATTAAAAATAATATTCCCCTTTGCTTTCACAACACTCAATCAAAAAGACTAATGTGTCCACATGCTAAGAAATATGTATAAAGTATTTTTATTTAGTACCATTCTGAATACAAAGGAAGAAAAAATTTTCATGTAACCACAAAATAGGCCCATGGTTCAGTGGTCTAGCAGCTTAGTATTTCCTCCTTGTCTAAGAAGTGTATGAATAAAATATTCATTCTCTCTGGGACAAAAGATGACTTTGCATTATCTTGACTTTTAATACCTCCAGAGCTATAGAGGCATATTTCCTATTCCGTATTATGAGTAAAAAAAAAAAAAAAAAAACTCACAAAACCCCAGTTTATTCAACAGCTTTGCTGTTCACCCTAACAGAATAATCTCATTACCACCTGAAATATATTTAAAATAAAGTAACTTTTATTTTCACTTCCTCTGTGCAATTTGATCTTATATGTTCCCATTAAATTCATTTACTCAGGCAAACGTATCTGTTTACCACAATTTCAAGGTTTTTAAAGGGGCTGGAAGTTTATTTTACAGCACACATTCATGTAACAAGTGTTTTATGCTCATACTGTTTCCCTTCTAAAATGGCCTCACAAGATCATGGTTAATATTCACAAATAGTGGAGATGAGAACTATTATAGTGAATATGAATAGTGGTCATGAGAACTATTAAACACTATTATGTCTATATCCTCTCAGTTAACTCCAAGAGCATTCACAAATAAAAATGTATTTCATTTGCCTCGTTACTCTGATGACCTTCTAAAGGCCTCCTAGATACTTAAATAAACCCTTTAATTTCCCTGGTCAAGGATCTGAAAAATCCATGTCCCTTTGATTAAATTACCTCTGTAGCAATTGCAATCACCTCTGTAGCGTAAGTTTGTTTTGTCATCACATCCCTTTAATAGGTAAAACTAATCTATCATTCTCACAATGTTTTTATTTCATGTGAAAAATTTAAATACCAACTTTGACAACACTCCCAATGCTATCATACAATACCAAATCAGAAACAATTGCTTCTGACAGATTCTCATATATTAAAGCTTTTGTTCATTACAAAGAAACAGAACAGTATGAAGTACTGTAACTCCCTTTTTACGCAAAGTAACTACATGTATCACTGTGGTGTGGTATGCTACAGGGATAAATATTTTTCACATTCTTCACTAGGTCTAAGTTTCCTCAGTGAAACAAAGTGTTAAAGAAAGTGATAAAAAAAGTGAAGCAAGCCAAAACACTAATAGATAGTGATGTACCTATAATCAGATCCCTTCATCTACCCAACATAATCATATTCCTAGGATGCAGTTCATTGAATAATACAAGTTTGTGACATCTACATAACATTAATATATATATGACAGTGGTACCAGAGCCACTGTAACCTGAGGCTAACACACACACACAGAGACAGCAAATACCTGGTACTTACTTAAGCCTTCAAAACCTCCATAAATTTATGAGTAAAACCAGGTTTGATGCCATGGCATCAAATGTTTATTTTAGGAGTTAGTAAATATGACTGAAAACATACTCTTATCATAAAATGGTTTGGGTTGGAAAGGATCTCTAAGATTACCCACAACTCTCCTGCTGTGAGCAGGGACACCCTGCCCTAGACCAGGCTGCAAAGTGTCCCAAGCAACCTGACCCTGAACACTTCCAGGGATGGAACATCCACAACTTCTCTGGCCAGCTGTTGCCAGTGATTCACCACCCTCACAGTCAAGAATTTCTTCTTAATATCTGATCTAAACCTACTCTCAAGTTTGAGTCCCTTGCCTTTTGTCCAGTCACACTATGCTCTTCTGAACAGTCTCTCTCCATCTTTCTTGTGAGCTCTGTTCAGTACTGGAAGGCCACAATTGGGTCACCGCAAAGCCTTCTCTTCACTAGGCCAAACAAACTCCATTCTCTCAGCCTTTCCTCATAGCAGAGGTGCTCCATCCCTCTGATCACCTTGGTGCCTCCTCTGGACTCTCTCCAACAGCTCCATGTCCTTCCTGTGCTGGGACCCCAGAGCTGGAGGCAGCCCTGCAGGTGGGGTCTCACCAGAGTGGAGCAGAGGGGCAGAATCCCCTCTCTTCCCTGCTTCCCACAGGGCTCTGGATGCAGCCGGGACACACTTGGCTCTCTGGGCTGGGAGTGCCCATGGCTGGCTCATGTCCAGCTCTCACCCACAGCACCCCCAAGTCCTTCTGGGCAGGGCTGCTCTCAATCTGTTCATCCCCAGCCTGGGCTGACACCAGGGACTGCCCCGACCCAGGTGCAGCACCAGCACTTGACCTTGTTAAACCTCAGGAGATTCCCATGGGCTGATGCTCGATCTTGTCCAGGTCCTTCTGGCTGCCATCCTGTCCCTCAGGAGTGTCAACTGCACCACTCAGCTTGGTGTCATCTGAGAACTTGCTAAGGGTGCATTGAACCCCTTCACTTGTGTCACTAATGAAGATACTAAATAACACTGGTGCCCTGGGGGACATCTCTTGTCACAGATGCCCATTAGGACTCTGAGCCATTTATAACTACTACCCTCTGGATGAGACATTCAGCGAGTTCCTTACCCATTTAACAGTCCACTCATCAAATCCATCTCTCTGAAATTTGAACAGAGAAGGATGTTGTAGGGGAATTGTGTCAAAGTCTTTACAGAAGTCCAGATAAATGACATCTGTAACCCCTCCCCTGTCCAACGGCGTAGTCACTTTAACATAGAAGGCCACCAGTTGGTTATTTTAAAACAATGTGACCACTTCTCTTATAAAGTTAAGACACTTGCAACATTTAGTAGAACTAGAGAGTTACAAAACCTTGTTCAAATCTCTTCTTGGGAGTTATAAGGATACCATGTAATTATAATGAGTGAGGAAAATCTTGTAGCAGTTGAAAAAACAAGGAAATATATAAATACAGTTCATGTAAAGTGATGTATACACAGTTCAGTCTATATCACAACCCATAGTGAAGTTATCTTCACAATTGCATCTGTTTTTCAAACAACTAACCATGTTTTATTTTTCAGGTTTCACACTAGAAACTACACACTAGCTATACAAAATGGAAATACAGTATGACATCATAAAACTGATATAATCAGCTGCAATATTTACGTAAGTTTGCCACCAGCAGTTATCTAGATTGCTACTGCAGAAACTGAAAGTTGGCAAAAATACCAAAAAGCTTTCTTACAATCCAGCCTCTAGATATCTCCATCCTATGGCATCCCACATTTCACAGATTCATCTCCTCTTCCTCTTTCACAAGCATAGAAGGACAAGATTTCCCCAAATTTTCCACTACAGGCCACAGGTAAAAATTTTGTCTGCCCCATGCACCAATACAAATTTCATAGAGGGAACTGCTCAGTTCTGATTATGTGGGCTCTAGTTGAATCATATGGTCACCATTTGTACAAATCATAAGAAATATACATATATAAAGGTAGGGGGAAGAAAAAAAGTCTTAAAATTGCTTATGCTGTTCCAACTGAAGCACAGGATTAAGAAGCTTTTTAATCACCAACAGGTCTCTCATGTCACACAGGAAACAGCAGAAGAAATAAAACAAGATAATTTCCTGCATATTGCATTAAATAGAAGTTAACATGAAGACAGAAGAACTATGACTACAACTGCATAGGTCTAAGAAAATCATATCATAATTATAAAGTTTCTTATACTTCAGTAACTACTGAAAAATACTACATTAATCAAAATAATATCTAAAAAACAGCATTTTATAGCTCATAAAATTACAAATCATTTAATGGACCCATTCATTGGGATACCACAAGAGGTTTTTAAAATAGCAATATCTTGCTCAAAAACCTTTACACATTAGTCTTCCTGGGTACCACACATTATTATTATTAGCCATTATTTTTAAAACAAATGAGAAAACAAAACACAGAATGTCACTCAAATTTCAGATACAAATACTGTTACTGACTGACATTATTTCAATCTGTCTCTTAGGGACAACAGAGAATTTAGTAAACTTAACCAGCCCTGAAGTTTGCCTTTTGATACTGTAAGCTGTTAAAACAAAATTACATTCTATGAAAAGTCCTTCTAAAAAGAAAAAAGTGCAGGAAAAAAAGATTCCTTACAATATAGGTTAATGGATATGGTATTATTCCCCTATTACTGGCTAACAGACGTATTATGTACCCACGTTTATTCATCTTGTTGCAAGTACTAGAAGTCTTCACATATCATTAATGAAAAATATGTAATATTTCCTACTATTCTAGCATACAAAACAGATAAAGCCGGAGTTCAAATCCTAACTGGAGGAGACTATTTTTTTAAAACACCTTTCAAAAGAATCACAATTTCAGATGCTCTTGGGAAGTGTAATCACTGTACCATCAGTGAAAATAAGAAATACTGCACAGAAGTGGAAATGGTTTTAATTTATGTATGTTCTTCTCAAAACAGAAATTCTTGATAATAAGAAACAATACAAAGAGGTTTTTTTCTTCACAGATTTTTTTTTTTTACTAAGTCAACTGCATGCATTACCAGTAATTTAATTTAAAATAAACCTCTGTTACATTAGTCTGATCAAGCAGGATACCGATATATTCTATCAATCTGATGCAGAATCAGCTTTAAGGCGAGAATTAGTTAAAAAACTTAAATGCATCAGACATGATGAAAAGACGAATAGGAAGAGGATGTGATTTAATATAGTTCTCTGGTTTACACTTGTATGAAATGCAATTGTTTACATGCTTTCTGATCTAGTCAGCACTGCAGCCAGTGGACACTCAGGCTATTCAGCTCAGGCATTATTGGAACGGACTGGACATCAAGATTCTCTTCACAGCAGCTTTAGAGTCTTGTCCCTACATTTACAAATTGGTACAGAGTTCTACATAAAATTTTATGGTAGGAAGTAAACATGTTACATCCTGTGAAAATTATTACATGAATGGGACTGGCCGACAATGAAAAGTTGCAGGAAAATTAGTCATTAAAATGGTAATCTTCCACATTCACTACTGAGATTAACTACTTCATTACAATCACAGTTTGATATCAGCCATAACTGGTACGAGCAACCTCCAAACACAGCAACAATAAAGAAAAAAACCCCATAAAGCTGCTAAAATAGAATTTTAATATGCATGTATGCAAAGACTCAGGTCCAACACACACTTTGGTTAAAAAAAAAGTTGATATTGAATAGATACATACACACATCCTTGAAAATACTTCTGTGGAAATTTAATTTATAGATTTTTAGCAAATAATCATCTCTAACCCAGAAAAAAGCAAACCAAGTGGAAGTTCTGTACAGTCCTTGTACACCTTTCTTTGTTTAGCTGCTAATGATACACTACTATGTCTAATGACAGAAATTTAAACCATTAAGATAGAAATCATCATGTAATTTAATTCTTGCACCAAAAAAACATTTAAAAAACCCCCCAAACTAAACAAAACACCCACAACTTTTGATTTGTCCTAACCACAATAGCAAGGAAAATCAATTACCTCCAGAAGGCATTAAAGAATAGGTGTTTATAGCTGGTAACAGACTATATACTCAAATTATTCATAACAAACATTCCTATGAATTACTTTTTTTAAACAGACCTCTTATCAAGTACATTGACAGAACACAAAAGAAGAAGGATCTTTTTGTTGTGCAAAGCAATCTTGATTTTTTTCTTTTCTGAATGGGCATCCAGTGAATTTCTTGGTGTTGTTTGGTAAGAAAATCATATACATTAGTATACCTGGCTGTCATAATTTACATTGCTAGTTTTGATCTATTAAATTCTGAAGAGGCTGCCTGCATGCAGATGGCAAAAAGAAACAGAGAATATGCAGCAGTAAGAACAAGTGAAGTACAGTCAGGGAGGCACTTAAACATATTAATGGCATCCATTTGCCTTTTTGTCATCTGGATTAAACAATTTTACAATTTCAAGGCCAAAGACTAAAATATGAAGACAAATCATCCCATAAGGGACCTTACTGACACAGAAGAAAAAGGAGTCAGAATCTACAGCTTCAACATGTGCACATAGATACAAAAACTAGAAATGCAGCATGTTGCTTTCTGCAATCATATCAAGGCATAACCTAAAACGGAGCCAGGAAATCACGGCTGAGACATTACAAATGGTATTAGAAGCAACTAGGTGATGACGATATGAATGTGAACACGAGTTACACGTGATAATTTTTATCCTTACATGTTGTCCAAAGGCATGCCTGTTCAGTTTACATCGATCTATCAGTGCATACATGCATTTCAGAACAGCACCTTGCTAATGAGAAATCCAAGCAGGGCTGCTGTGTTAGTTATTATTGGAAGCAGGCTACAATCCTGATTAACCCCAATGCAGAACCCAGTGGCTGCCAGGCTTGTGTGAAGCCCTGTCGCCTGTGTGATAACAGCAAAACCAGCACAAGAGGGTGCTGAAGTCCATCAATTAAGATTTAAGAAAAGAAAAATGAACACCTGCTTGCTTTTTCCAGAGCTCAGCACATTCAGTAAGCAAAGATCATAACTGGTGCACATCTCTAGGTGACCATGGAAAAGGAAAGGAAAAAAAAAACAAACCAACGCAAAAACTAAGCAGCAAGGAAGTGGGTTGTTGCAGCGTGTTTGGGGGGACCCTCTGGGTTGTCCATGGGGGGGGCCCCCAAGCTGTGAGTTCTCTGGCAGCAGCAGGCAGGCAAGGAGATTCCACACGGCTTCTGAGGGTGCTCATTAGATGAGGGGTTATTGGGGGTCCTACCCCTGGGAGGCAGCATGGTTTCTGAGGGAGAGGGGGAAAAGGGAGTGAGGGGGGAAAGGAGAGGGGGAGAGAGGGACTGAGAGAGCACTGGCCAGGAGAGCCAGCTAAGAGAGAGAGAGAGAGAGAGAGCCTCATCCCCCTGGCACACTGAACAGGGAGATTCAAAGTGGGTGCGGAACAGATTGGGCCAATGGGATTACAGACACGGGATACTGCAGGGGAGGATCACAGGCTTGGAATAAACCGTACATTTTCCAGGAGTGAGACAGAGCATACTGTTTAACTAAAATGTAACACCACAGTGGGCAAAAAGAAAAAAATAATATGAAACATCTTCAGCTTTGCCTAAATATGTCACTATGTCTTGGTTTAAAATCACATTAGGCAGCTAAACATCACACAGCCACTCACTGAATCCTTCACACTATGGGGTGGGGGACAGAATCAGAATGTAAAGTGAGGAACTTTTGAGCTAAGTAAAGAAAGTTTAGATAAGATTAAAAAAAATTAAAAATAAAAATCAAAATTAAGGAAAACAAATTTTGCAAAAAAACCTAAACCAGTTGCTCACAACTAAACCAGCAAGTCACACTGGCGGTCTGGCCAACCACCTTTACCCATTTACGTCTTCATACTGCGCATGATGCCATTTGGCCTGGAATTTCCCTTTGGTCAGCTGTGTCTCCTCCCAACTCCTTGTGCACCCCCAGCCTGCTCACTGGTGGGGTGAGGAGCAGAAAATGGTTTGGCCCAGTGCAAGCCCTGCCCAGCAATAACAAAAATATCTCTGTGTTATCAACACTGTCTGCAGCACAAAATTAAACACAGCCCCATGCCAGGTACTGTGAATTTCACTCTAACCCAGGCAAAACTAGTACACAGTATTATCACAAAGTCTCATTTTGGTTTAAGAAATTCAAAGGTTTAAAAAACCCAGAAAATCTAACTAAACAAACCCCAAGACTACCCTAAAACCAAGACACCTTTAAACAAATAATCCCAACTGTGAATAGATATATAAAACCCCAGACATATGAAGTAAATTTTTTGAGTCCGGGTTGTTGACAAGATTTTAAAAAAGTATTTTCCTGATTGTTCTAATTTTTCCCAGTGTAACACCCTTCACCTCACCCTTCTATGATGCTAAAATATGACAATTACAAGCAGAAAGAAATGTTTTTATGCTGGAGCTGTAAAACAAGCTATATAAATCAATAAGGGAAGATGAGTCATTACTTTACTGAAAAACACAGAAACTATTGCCTGACTCCTAAACCTTCTCATGAATTCCTTCACAAATCAGCTGCAATTTTGTGGAAACAGCAAACTATACAATATCCAATGCTCTGCATAATCAATGCATCTTCAACATTTCCAGCTTCTGGCAAAGCAATCAATTAGGCTGGCTCTCAAATTATTGCCAATAGTGCCCAAGTACATTGTTTAATGACTTCCAGTTGTACTGCATCAGCAATTTTTATTTTCTATTTGTTGAGGGACAGGGGATAGAGACAGAGACTGCAACAATGAAGTTCTCCCTACACACAAGTAGAATAAACAGAAGAATAATTATGTTATTCCTATTCCTAATGTAATACCTGGAAAGGTGTTAGAAATGTATTTTTGTTTCTTGTCTTTTTCAATCCCCAACTCACTCTCCCATCCTCATAACCTCTACAGAATGAGTAGAATATAAGTCAGGCCTCAGGCTTCTTTAGACTTTCCTTGGCAGCCTCTTTCTTCAGAAACAAACAGAATGACCAGCTGGATAATGACAATATTCACCTCCTACCTTGCTTCTTTATCCTTGGATAGTTAGACCCTTAGCAGTTTTTGTCTCATTGCCTTGAAATGAGACTTGCAGAAACAGTGTTTGGCTATTATTAACTCAATCCCTCTTCTCCTGACCTCCTTAGTATAAATTATTCCAACAATTACCAGATACATTTTAAGGAAAGAAAAAGGACACAGAAGCAAATGAAAAACCTGAAGCACACATTTATCTGAAGTAGGCCATGGTCTACTTAGCATCAGTAATTTTTACAACTTTTTGGAGGGATTTTCATGGATGAAGAAGCTACAACATCAACTATTTATGTGACTAATGCTTTTCATGGAATATCAACAAAAATTATTAAATTGAGGAAGACTGAAATCAATATAGCAATTTAAGGGCAGGAAAGTAAAAACAGCTATGATGGAGATAGCAAAGAACTAAACTGAAAGGAGAATAGTTGAGCTGGGGGGACTGAACAGTTAACAAACAGATTTTGTATAACAGTCTTTAAACAGGTATTACAGAGTTTTATCAAAAAGGATGTGAAATCCCCAAAAAGCAGAACACAACAAACTTTACTGGTGAAGTCTGGAGTATAATCAACACAGATTATAATAACTGTCCTACAATGTATATAGGTAACGTCTTTTAGAAGAGAGTAGGAACACAATTCCACAATGCATTCAGTAAAAATATGTAAAAGCTCTTTGCAATTCTGTTCACTCATCTTTGCACCAGACAAACACAGAAAAGGGGCACCAAAATCAGGGAATTGAAGCAAATGAGAGCACAGCATTTATCAGAGATCTGATCTCTCACCTGAGATACACCAAGAGGCAACAACATAAGGAAAAACTATTACTTAAGCATAATTACAACTACAACTGTTGTGTGGAAAGACTTGTAACAAAGATATGAAATTCAAAAAAGGTTTCAAATTTCACAGCAATTCAGCTTCCTAGTATTAGAAGTATGAGAAATCTATTTATTGGATTGAAACAGATACAAGCACCTCTAAATAATGAGATCAGCTATGGAAGCAAGTAGTGAGAATTCCTGACACAATGGGTCTCTCTCCTATATGTTTCCATACATTCCATACAGTAGTTAGAAAAATTAGCTAAGTCTCATAGATTTTAGGAACATCAAGGTTTAATGAGAAAAACATAATTGCAGCCATGGCTGCAGCAAATTTGCTTAGTGGTTTTTACATTTCTTAATGACTTTACTTCACTCTTCTTAATGACTTAAACTGTCAAATATTCCTCTAGATCACAATTAGAAATCCATTGCGAAAGCAGATCAGTCTCAAACATAAAAGCAAAAGTAAACTCAACAAACAAACAAGCCAAAACCAAAACACACAAAAACCCTACAAAACCAACTGCACCCACTAGGCTGGGACTCTCATCAGCAGTCAGAGTGACTATATGCACATGACATGTATGCTAATTTTTTCAAAAATTTAAAATGGATAGGTGGAGAAATACCAGATTTGGTATCTCCCCAAAATACATACAACATCAAAAGCTTATTGGGTAATGGTTTCCAAGGGAGTGCAGTAAGTAAAAAAAACAGCTTTTTGAAGGAAAAAACCTTCCACATTCTTGTTATATACTGAAAATTTTATGTTAGGAAAATCAGAATTGCATCTATATTAATAAACTTCCTGTGTTTTTAACTGAAATTTTTTATTTAATGAGATCTTACCTATGGGATGCACTTTTCTACCAACTGTTATGAACTATGGTGGTAATTTTCTTGTAAGAAACCGATCCAGTAAGTGCCCTGTGCAAACACGCTAAACTCAAGGCCCATGGAATGTGCTTCAGTGGGGTAAAGTAATTTAGCAGGGACTGGAAAGACAGGAAACCTCAATACTTAAAGGTGACTGTTACTAAAAGGACTATTTCCCATGAAGTTAGAACTGTTAGCCTGAAAATGTGCCTTCCACAAATAGGAAAAGGTCTCATTTTGCAGCTGCTTTTATTTCTTGTCTCACTGCATCACTGCACTGCAAGAACTGTAGGGAACTGAACATGTAGTTTATGCAAATCACTCTTGTTGCTGTAAGAATATGAAAATAATATCCCATCTTTACTATGAAATGACCTTGATGGTCTGCATAATATTTGTCAGACTAATAAAATTTGTAAAAATACTTATTGATATGATGGATTGCATTCTTCACTGCTCCAGTTACCTCAAACTAAATTGCCTGTCATTATAATGATGGCTTCTCCAAGTGCAGTTTCTTAATTTGTTCTTCAGCCTTTCAACAGGGATTTCACAATAAACTTAAAGTGTTTATGGATCAATAACATGAAAGAATAAAATACTGCATTCCAACAAAAAGTATTTGTAATCTTTCTGCTTAGAGAGTGCTATGACAGAGCATTAGCAGAGAACATAATTATAACTAACAAGAAAATAACTTCAAACCTAGTTCACAAACATCCAGCAGTGCGAACAGACAGAAAATCCTAGAGATTCTGAAAAGGACCCAGTGCTGGTGCTTTGTGGTTCATCCACTGAACAAAAAAGAAAGTGAAAAAACTAATAATGAAGTTGTAACCAATGCGTATCTTCTGTACATACCTGATCAGAAACTGTCTGTCCTGCTGACCTACCCAAGTGTGCCTGACCTGTGCTTCCCTCACAGTGAGTTCAGGTGGAATGCATGATACAATGATAACCAGCAGGGCTTTTAAAGGAGCCAGAAAATATTCAGAGCATTTACTCTTTTCGCTCACAGACATGATAAAAATGTCTGCATTACTTTCAGTATGTGCATAACAGCACATCTTAATTCATACAGGAACACAGATAATCAGGCCATGCTAACAGCTCACTTCAGGTAGAGCACTCAGGAAGCAACTGTATCTCTACATGGGACAGTAAATCTTCTGCATGGGATAAAGAAGCTTTCTCACTGACAGTCAGGTTCCTGAATATCACAGATCCAAAGGATCTAAAAGGAGGTCTCCTCAAAAATTCACAAAGGCAAGTTGAGAGAATTGCTAGGAAATTTCCCTGCAGATCAACTTCTTTTATTAAAAAATGAGCTCAAAAGAGGGCAGTCTCCAAGAGGAACTGAAATTTGAAGAGGTTTAGGCATGAGGATTACTGGTTTGTACCTGCTACACACAGTGCTCCAGGCAAATACGATGGTGCTGTGCAGACTCTGGCTAGCTGTCAGATGTATCCAGCCACTCTCCCACAGCCTATCCGCAGCAAGACTGGGGGAAGACTACACAGAATAAGTTCATGGGTCAAGTTAAGGAGACCACTCACAATTACTGTCACAGGACAAACAGACTCAACTCCTCCATCTTCCTCTCCCCTCTGAGGGAAGCAGATTGCAGCATTTCACTTTTCTTCCCCCCAGTCCTGGGCAGCGGGGGTGTCCAGCTAGCACACTGCTTCTCGGCCGGACCGGGGTCGCCACATGAGTACGGAGCTCTAGGGCTGTGCCTCTGCCACGCCGTAGCCAGACGCTGAGGCAAGACAAAGGGTGAGAGAATGACACACCCTGCTCACGTGATTAAAAACTCTTTATTCCCACATGGCTGCAGCGGTGGATAATGCAGCTGTTCCCAAGCCAGCATGGGCAAGATGGCCCCGAACAAAGGGGCACATGGGATTTTATAGGGGGCAAGCCGACGGGGCGGTAGCCCCCCTTGCCCAATGGGGACAGACAACGGGGGAGTGACGTGGAGCACGGTAACCGATGGGAACACGACAGGGGTGTGTGCTGGGTTCGGGGATGAATGGGAATGCAGGAACGGGGTAAGAGACACAGAACTCTCAGGAGTGGACAGGAGGAACATGGGGGTATGCAGGGGTACACAGAACTGGCTAACTAACATATATCAGAATCCCTAATCTGAACCCAACCCCAGGATGCAACAGCAGACGAATGGGGAATGGGAGTTGAAGTTAGTCCATAAGAAATCCCTTATGGTACTACTCCATCCTCACACTCATCTCCACCCAGTGTGGCAACCCTCCTACTGGATAGAGTCCTTGATGAACTTCTCCGATGTGGCTCCATTCCACCACATGAGGTCCTTCAGGAGAAGACTGCTCCATGGCCACTGTTCCTGCTGGGAAACCTGTGGGCTTCCCTCCATAGACCACGTTTTGAGGAGCTTGCTCTGGCATGTGCCCTCCATGGCTGCAGCATCCTGCAGGGTATCTCCACAGAGTGCCATGTGGAAATGAGCTCCACAGTGGTCTTCAACATGGTGTGCAGGGGAATCTTTGTTTCAGCATGGGGAGTACACCCTTGCCCTCCTCCTTCACTGACCTTGGGGTCTGCAATGCTGTTTCTCACACTTTGCTCTCACTCCCCTCTCACATTCTGCTGTCCAGTAGTTTTATGCTTTTCAAAAAATACGCTTTTACCAGAGGTGCCACCCCATTGCAAACATCTCACCACAGGCACACACCGCACCAAGAAACGAACAAATTTTTAAAAATCCAAACCCTAAAAAGAATCCAGTAAACTGGTTGGGCTTTTAGGTAGGAGCAAGATAAAGCTCATTATACAATGAATCTGAAGATGGCAACTAGATGTAGACTTCGTAATAGTAACTACTTCTACATTACTGCTTCTCATCACCTTGGGGTACAGGAAGCATAGGTTCAAACCCATGCCCTGACACAGACTTTTGGGTTGTAATATACAAGAGTATTTCAGAGAAGTCATAATTAGGCTCATACTGTTAAACCATATTAGATATTTCTGCTACTCACTAGCCAAACTCCTCAGTTTTCAGTAAAAGTACAGTATTATTCCATTACACATACATGGATTTAAGAGCTTCAGATTACATACCTGATTCAAAGCAATGTCGTGAAAGACTGCAAATCTGTTTGATTCCACTCCTTTGTTTTTATCAACACTCCTTTAGCTTTAAATATCTTTCCTTTCAAATCACAGTATCCTGTACATTAATATTTTTAACTATAATTTCACATACTTCAATTAGGCTCCTCTAAAGGTTAAAGCAGTAACTTCAGGAGCTAAACTACACAAGAAAGCTGAGTTGCCCATAAAACTATGAACAAATTCCCTATTAAAAAGGTTTTTTAAGGTAGTAATAACTTTTCACTTGCTTTTCAATACATCTTATCTCTTTCTCCTTTAGCACTTCCAAATACATGTGTTAGATGAAACTATATATAGCATTGAAAACTTTTATATAAACCTACACACAAAACCTCAGATTAAGAAATTCTTTTGTGCTACCACATAATAATAACTTGACTTATAAAAATATAATATATACACTACTGTGTAAATGACATCATATATATATGCATATATATACATATATATATATGCACATTAGTTAGGGACTATACACACTTTCAAACAAGTCAGCAAGTGGCATAAGAGATATTTAAATCTGTATTAATTTTCCAAAGCCAGTTCATCAAAGGATCCCACTGTTTCTTTTGGGATTACAATTTAAAGGAACCTCCTGGGTCCATGCATTCTAGGCCGAATGGTGTGTCAAATGCCAATGGGCAGATACAAGGTAAAGCACAGGCAAAAACAAAAATCAAATAATTTACCTAAAATTTCTAAGTAATATGGTTATGCTAAAGTAACTGAGTGGACACACATTTGCTGTAAGTACATCACTGCAGGTTTGCTCAACATTTTTGAAGACAGAGAAAGTCTCTTACCTTTTGTGCATTTTGTCCTAGTTGTGTTGCTTTGTAGAAGCTTAAGTCACTGAGTCCCTCTATGTTTACTTTCAAAGCCCCTGAACTGAAAAGTGCTTACAAAAAATGGTATTGCTAAAAAATGTGAAGCTCAGAAGTACAAGTAATTACAAAATTAAGACTTCACTGAAATTATTTAAACAAGACCATATTGTCCTGGGCCTGTTAAACTGTCTACACAGATTGTTCAGAAAACTGAAAATAATGTTCTGATTACTGGGATTCATCAACATCAGTGTCAATATCTGCTCTTGTAACTAGATTTCTATCCACACCCAAATAAATGCCTTTGTCAAAACCAGAAGAATCTTCCAATTCTGAAAGACATACTGTTGTAAACAAATAAATCATATCTCCTTTCACCACTACAAATACAAGGTGAAAGAACACAGACCTGTCTTACTTGCAAAATTTACACAAAAAGACATGATACAGCCCCAGGGAAGGACTGAACTACATTCCCCTCATCATTAACAACAGCAAGGAACTTGGAATAACGAGTTTTTTGTTCTGAAAAAAACCCACAATTTCTTCCTCTTGTTCTTAAAATCAGCTGTAAGGGTTTCTATAATAAACCAGCATTTTCTTCCAAAATATTCACTAGTATGTAATTTTCCTGAGCAACACAGGAGCACATCACAGCTATATGAAGAAATGCTGGATTCAGATAAACCTAATTTAGAGACTCATCTCAAGTGCTAAATTGCTTCTGGGAAACAAAAGGGTTTACAGCCCAAAATATGTGTTGGCATTTTGCACTTATTTTCATACCTATTCCTGTTTTGAACACTTCTCCCACATGAAAACCACAAAAATTAAGAAAGAAATAATCATTTTCACTTTCTCTTTTTGCAGTCATTTTTGGTTTATTCTGGGTGGGGGGGATGGTTTTTGGGGATGCTTTTTTGGTGTGGTGTTTCTTTCTGCCTCTCCATCTGCATTGTTTCAATACTTACAGGAGGTTTATGAAAAAGATAAGGATGGACTTTTTACCAGGGCCTAACAGCACAAGGGGTAACGGTTTTAAATTGTGAGAGGGTAGACTGAGACTAGCTGTAAGGAGCGAATTTTTGCAATGAGGCTGGTGAAACACTGGAGCACTGAGAGATGCCCCATCCCAGGAAACATTAAGAGTCAGGTTGGATGGAGCTCTGACCAACCTGCTCCAGTGGAGAACTTCCTTTCCCATGGCAGAGAGGTTGGTTTAGACCACATTGAAAGGTCCCTTCTAACTCCAACCATTCCATGACTCTGTGATATTTCTCACAATAGAAGTGTCTGATCTGCTGTTGCTACACTTGTTGCCAAGTATTTTCCTAAAGTGAAAAAAATTAAGGTATTAGTAGAAATACTAATAACGTGAGAAGCTAATTATGAAAACACACCAAACCCAAATGTTCTTAATAATTTCAGTGTGTATTTGGGGAAATAAAACAGCTGTGTATTTAACTATTCCATTAAAAAAAAACATCTTTTATTCCATTCCTGGGTATAATTTAAGTAAAATATTTTCAGGTATATTACTAGATGTACACATTGCTATGCTTTGTTTAAAATAGCTAAAATGAAAAGGCATTTGAAAAATTAGGGCTAAAAATCTGCCACATAGAACAAGGCATTAAACAGTGACAAATATTTTTTAGTCACAGCTTCTAAGTAATGCCTCTTGTCAAACTTGCTTCATTGTGCAACTACTATATAAAAATATACTAAATAATTTTAACTAAAATTGAATGAAGTTGACTAAATTATTTTCCAGTATGCCTTGAAATGATCTCTGAATATAAAAAGAAAGAAACATTAAAAAGCATCAAACAAAACTAACCTTAAATATACAATAGCATATTAAGAAGCAGTATCACTAGTAACAAAATTATTCCACACATGATTAGCTATAATCACTATCACAATACAAAAGCACAAAAATTACTTTCTTGTTTACATAGCAGTAATGCAATGATCGTCTTATGTGATGATGACAATGAAACAACACCTTTAACTGCATACAAAGCAAAAAGATAATTTTCTGGTCTCTCCAATTAAATAAATTCCAACTATTAAGGCCTCTATACTATACTACACTTAACAAGGACAATAGTAAGAAAAAAAAAAGTGAAATCCTTATTGCTTTCTAAAACAACATGACTTGAAAGTTATATAAATGTGTTTCGGTCACTTCACATTTTAAACTTAACTTACAATCCACTACCACTAGCTTACTATGCTTTAAGGTAGTATTTGGTCATTCAGAAATATTATCTCTTATCCTACCAATGGTAAGTCTCCTAAGCACTTTTTAACAGCTGTAAAAAATATAAAAATTGGAATTCCAAATGGGCTTCATCAATCAAAACATTTTTTTCCTATGTTTCTTAATCCTTTCAAAATAATTCTATCTCTGAACACTTTTTCCAAACTGATCTTAGTCAAGTGTCCACAAATACTGCCCTCTCTTATTTTTTTCAGCTATTTTGTCCAATGCATTTACATGGCTTACAATCCTGCTCAGAAACATTAAACCAGGAAAAAAAAAACCCAAAAAACAAAAACAAAACAAAACAAAAAAAACCACCCAGGAAAAATACCAAATGTTGCATTTTTTTTAAGATTCCTTAATCTGACTGAAAGTTCCTCTTGTAACAGACGCATTCTTGCCTCCGGTGATTTTTCTCAACGACTTGTCTAACCTTGCTTGTTAACCTTTTGCCACATTTTTACATCTTTTTAATGGCATGTTTCCCTTTCTTCCTTAAGAATGTTTCACTGACTACTATGTGGGTTTAATTTTTTTACTGTACATTTTTTGTTCTTCTCAATAGGTTGTTTTGTTTTACTTTGTTTCCTGAAGTTGTGGGTTCCACCCTCACTAACAGGTGTGTGGGTGTGTTCTGCAGCTAATTTTGGGATTTTAGTCCTTCAATTTTTATTTTAATTTGCAACACATAGTAGTCCTTTTTATTGACAGGTGCTCATATGGAAAGTTTTTCACTCAGCACTGCAACATTGGTTAAATCTCCTACGTGTTCCATAATCAGTTCTTGCTTATCACTCAGTCTACATATCTCATTTAGCTGTATCTCAGTGTGAAATCCTCTCCCACAACTACTGTAGTTCAAGAGCGTATTTCCTGCTCTCCTGTCTCCTTCAGTATGTTCCATGTAGCCAGTAACCATAACAATTTTCCTATAACAAGAAAACTATTTTTCTTCTGGTGTCCACTTTAAAAGATAATTCCCTTATTGTAAAGAATAAAATTTAACTTCAAGTTCAAATCACTAAAAAAATATGCACCACATAAAAATCCAACTAATACTGAAATAAAATTAAAAAAATTTTCTCCTTGTATTTTTTACTACAACAAAAAGAGAATCAATGAAAGCTAGCATACATATAATCTAAAAGCCTTTCATAATAAAATTATATAACAAGAGTTCAATTAGCAGTTCAATTACTGGAAATATTCATCCAGTACTACTAAGTTTAGAAATAGCATTCTATACCAGATTGTCTTGAATTTCATATCAACAAATATAAAATATATAATAAATGTAAAATGTTTCTAAAATATAAAATAAACATGTAATAAGCAGAAATTGATTCCAAAGTGCATCTCCTTTAAGTGCCTTTCATTTTTTTCTGCCCTTATTTTCACTGTTCTCTCATTTTTGCTGTTCATGAAAACTCTTTACAACAACCCTAGCATTCAAAAAGGTTTGCTACTCTAAATTCACTATGAATAAGAAGTGTTTATGTCATGAAACATCGATTTATAAAACCCCACTTCTAATTTAAAAACAGATTGTCCTCCCCTGCCCTGAAGTAAAATACAAGTAGTACACAGTGCAATTCTTGCTCATAAACTACAACTTTCTATGCTCTATACACAAAATTGCTGGACATCAAGGTTAAAGATGACTCCCCCTTTAAATGCAGATGAACACAAATTGAAATTCTTGAAACAGCTTTATACTCATTGGCAGTAAAGTGTTTTTTCTGTAAGTAAAAAATCTAAACCAAAAAAAAAGGTTACATTCATTCTTCAGATCTCCAAATGAATTAAATAAATGTACTCAATATTAATGTACTTCTTTAAACTTGTTTCTAAAACATTATTACAATAACATGACTGCAATATTACTGATTTTTTATTTTTAGTAAATGAAATATTTTAACTTCAAATTTAGGAGGAAAATGTCACTTACGGAAACATATGGGAACAGAAAGCACGCAGTTATAATTACAAACTCCACATCTTCCTTAAAAACTATAGTTTCTGATTAGAACTCTATATCTATTCTTATTAATACTAGCAAAGTTTTCAAATTAAAAATATTACTTACAAGATACATTTTTGTTGTATTAACAGTCTAATATAAGCATACAACAAAAAAACTACACTACTTATTTAGTAGCCACTAATATAGATTAAGACTTTGATTCAGTTCTAAAATGTCAGCAGCAGAGGAGGAAAAAAGCTACAAATTTCTTTGTCACCTTACAGAACAATACATGTTTTTAATGCCTTTTTTTTTTTTTTTTTTTTTGACACAACCAAATGTTGGCTTGGACTTATTCCATATTGCACCACAGGTACATTGAGACATTTTTGGAGCACCCAAAGATACTGCACTAGTCACTTACTTCCTTGTTTCTCTTGAGGAGAGGAAATCCATACATCTCTAACACAAATGCCACAGCTATCCAAGAAAGGGAAATGCTTTCAAATTCATGGTCAGGATATTATATTTCCTGGTACCTTTGAGTTTAATAAAAGACAAATGAAATTTCAAAAATAATACTTATATTTGACAATATTCTTTATTAGAAACATTAAATAAACAAAACAAGGTATTCTGAATATAAACAGAAGGTACTGGGTGTGGCAGGGGGTGTAGGCTGTTTGTTGTTTTCTCACTTTCTGTATTAGACAATGACAAAGAAATGCAGTGTGTTTCATCTCTTGCTGACAGTATATCTAAATACAAACAGACACAATCTGGAAGCCAGTTGGCTAAATGGAACCACAACCAGGAGACAAAGGGACTCTATGCCCATTAACACCCTACTGCTTTTAGCCCAGAAAATTCAGTCACATGACCCAAAACAAAAGAGAAAGACTAGCAAAAGAAAACGAAGGTAAAATTAGGGGTGGAAGGTTAATGTAAAATGTCAACATTTATAAAGATTTTTAAGACCTCAATGAGCATCTTTTATGCACAGATAATCAGAAATAAGCATGTTGAGTCTAGTATGCTGTCAAGAACTCAAGCTGTATCCTTATTCTTCTAACAACCTTGAGATTTGGAATAGACAAATTAAATTTTTCTTCACATCAGGTTTAAATATACAATGGAGAGCACCAAAAAGAAAAATGCAAAAATATTTGCAAGACACTGATAGTGTTGCATGTTTTCTCAATCCCTTGTTTTTCTGCTAACATGAAAGATTATTTATTATTGTTATGGCATCTTATCCCAAACAAATTACAGATATGCAAACCGAAACTCCTAGTTTTCTAAATTTAGACATCTTGAATTCTACCAAAAAAAAAAGACATTTACACCAGAGAGAAACATTTGTCTCCTAATCCAAATGTGCACGATTGAGGAGAGATAAAAAATTGTAGCCACTGAGTCTTTATTTTAGAGCAATCCAAGATTTAAGAATTTTTTCTTGTTGACATCCAAATTTCAATAATTTAAAACCATTTCCAAGCTTTATATTTTTACTGCACTGTTTCATTTCTTCCCTACAGAACACAAGTCTTACATTTGCAATTCTATTGACTGAACTACTGAATGTTGAGCAGCTGCTTCTCCTTAAAAAATACAGCAAAACATATATACACTGCATATATGGGGGAAATATACACAGTACAGTCAGATGTGAAGACCTCGGTTCTTCCCATATTTTTCAAAATGGTATAGAAATAATAAATAATATCAGTTATTTAAGCTCAACTTCATGATGACAGTATCATCTCCAAGGAAAACTAAAAAAATTAAGCACAAAAAAGATTTAATTCATTAGTCTGACTGAAGTTCTAAATTTAACTGAAGATATTTTATCTTTTTTTCCTGGGATAACTCAAAATCAAATTATTCTATTCTTCAGAGGGAGGAAAATTTGAATTACCAAACAGGTCAAAATTATATTTCTCAGTTTTTAAAGAAAATATATGTAGGCTTCAAAATTCACAGAAAAGTGACTTTCACAAGTCCACCAATAATGAACTGGCTTTCTGAGAATTAAACACATTTGTTTCTGCCATGGAATTAGCTTTGATTTTTATTTTTCATCCAATCTTTAGTTACCTTAGTCACAGAATTAAGAAGAAGTGATAGGACAACACTAAAAGGCAGAACAGAAGGTGCAATTCTGAACATGTTGGTTCCCACAGGTATGCAATCTCAGACTCTGAAGTCATAGTGAGAATAAAAGGCTACAGCTACATTTGTAGGCAGGCTGGTGGCAAAAGGGGCTCAGGGCAGTGGTGAAAAGAAATACCAGTCAACTGAGTACCAACATAAGAAAAGAGGAAACTTGGTCTACATTGAGTTTTGACCTAACATGCTAACATTTCTCAAGCAAAGGCTACCTTCTGCTCCTCAAAAATCTACTGAATATTTTCTGTAGTTAAGTCCAACCTCAGCATAGTGCATCTTGTAAGTATTCTATTCAGCAACTGTACATTTTGAAATTTTACAAAGACATGGTGCACTGACTTTGGCTGCTACCAGATGTCCACACAGGCACTCTCTATTCTCTCCTCCACAATAGGACAGAGAAAATAAGGTGGAAAAGCTTGTAAGTCAAGATAAAGACAGCTGAAAAACAATCAAAAGGTCAACATGAAAGCAAAGAAAACAGCGGAGTTATTTCAGTGACTCTCATTGTCCAGAAACACCCAGAAATATTTTAAAGCCACAACATGTGGAGAAGTTGCTTGGGAACTTTATTACCCTTATCTTTATTGCTTGAGGATGTGGTATGTGGAAAAATCCTTTTGGTCAGTTTTGCCCCCTGTCCCAATTCTGTCCATTCCCAATCTCTAACCCACACTCAGCTTACAGATCTCTAGGAGGGATGTGGTTGGACATAAAGGCTTGACCCTGCACAAGCACTTACAGCAGCCAAAATATCGCTGTGTTACCAACATTGTTCAGCCATAAACACAAAGGTCAGTCCAATATTGGCTGCAATGGAAGAGAGTTACCTTGAAGGCCTGTACTTAATGTTCCCCAGGCATCAATACTGGTTTCAGTCATCAATAACATGGATGAAGGGACTGAGTGTATACCCAGCAAGTCTGCTGATGAAAGAAAGCTGGGAGAAGTGGCTGATACCCCAGAGAGTCGTGTTGCTGTTCAGTGAAACCTGGCTGCAGAGCTGAGCAGAGAGGAACCCAGTGAAGCTCAGATGAGGCAGGCGCAAGCTCCTGCACTGAGGGCGGAAAATCCTAGGCACCAGTACAGGGGAGGGGTTGACCTGCTGGAAAGCAGCTCTGAGGGTCTTAGAGGACAACAAGCTGAGTGCCCTGGGGGTCAAGAAGGGTACCTGTGGTTCTTTAGGAAGAGCACTGCCAGCAGGATAAGGGAGGGGATGCTGCCCATCCACTAAGCCCTGGTGAGGCACATCTGGAGTGCTGTGTCCAGTTCTGAGCTCTCCAGTTCAAGAAAGACAAGGTGCTACTGGAGAAGGTCCAGCAGAGGCTACAAAGACAATGAGGGGACTGGAGGAAAGGATATCTTAACAGTAGGTTAAGATATGTCTTAACACGGTATCTTAACAGCAGGTTAAGGTCATCAAAGGGATGAGGCCAGATTCTTCACTTGTGCTCTGGACAAGATCAAGGGGCAACAGGCACAAACTGAAATACAGCAAGTTCAATATGAACAGGAGGAAAATATTCTTTACTTTGAGGCCAGCAGAGCATTGAAACAGGCTGCCCAGAGAGGTTGTAGAGTACCCATTTCCGGAGATATTGAAAACTCACCGGGATGACATCCTGTGCAACCTGTTCTAGGTGAACTTGCTTTAGGAAGCGGCTTGGACTAGGTTTCCAGAGGACACTTCCAATCCCAACCTTTCTGTGATTCCATATGAAAATGCCTACTGACATTTTAGTTTCCATCCTTTTCTTTAAACCTTAAAATTTAACCCATGTTTCTACTACAATCAGAAAATATTCAGCATTCCTAAGACATGAAATGTTATTTAGCATTGATGATTCCTATAAAAAGCATTGCTGAAATGGTTTTTTCTAGTCCTGAAATAAAAATTCAGATCCTCCATATCTGTTACTCTTTTACTACTTAAAATTCTGCAGTATTTGCAGATTCATTTCAGGGGTTTTCCTGATATTTATCTGCTTAGCAGAAGTTAAGGCAATAAATGGTACAACTGATCTGTAACCTTTGACAGCTTGTCACTCAACTGTCACAGTTTTCTGATTTGTGTCAAAATTTGTTTGCTCGAATCTTAACAGATGACAAGAGGGTTTGAAGCGTTATGTCTATGACAAAATGAAGCTGTAATAGAGAAAATACATACTTTTGAATCATTACAGAAAATAATTGTAAGTGTGCTAATACAGAACATTACACCTGTTGACACAGGTAAATCAAAGCACACAGTCCAGTAACACTTGTCACACATTTTTATCTCATCAAGTACAATCATCAACTTACCATTATCATCATTGTATCTTCAGTTATAGCTCTTGACAAAGAAATATCCTGCATTTCAGGAAGACCCTATCAAAAGCTGAGTTTTTCTCCTGGACTGTGTTATTCCTTACATTTTTAAGTGTATGAATTTAAGAGCAATTTGCTACCTAAAGCATTGCTTTGGAACTATAAACATCAAATACATTTAAGATGATGTGGAACCTCACTGGCAGAAACAGTTGAGCAGAACAACTCAGGAACTGTAATTAAGGTATCCATGTAAGCATTGTCTGAAGTCAACTCCCTCTATGACATTTCTAAAGAGAAAACAGTTCTTTCTTTGCATAGTTCTGCTTACAAAACTTTATGTTGAAAGTGGAAAAAAAATGAAATAATGACACCCCATTTCTGGGACATGTATTTCTGCATCTAGAAAATAAGGGCCTTTTCCTCAAGAATTAGAACAGGAAAATTACAGAGTAACACATACCAAATCATTTGTTTCTAAACATTCTGAGACAAACGAGTATTTCAAATTTTTGAAATCTTTACACAGCAAATAGGATTTATCTCAGTTGTTTATCTGATAGTCTATTTGATGCAATATTAATCTTAAATGAAGACAAGAAGGTATGGACATTCAATCCATTGCCTTAGACTATTATTTTACTAAAAAAATCCAAATTTATATACCTTTGTCACAAAATAACATAATTTGTAATTCTGGTAGTAGGTTAGATCATATTACTACTTTGAAACATCTAGTAAACATTCAGTCAAAACCTGCTACAACAGTGAACCAAGATTAGTCTATTTCCCCTTAAACTGACACAGAAATAAAACAGTTCTTTCTCTCTACAACAGGAGCTATGCGAAGTATTCGATCCACAAAATGCTCCTGGCATGAATATGAAATAAAAACTCAGTGAAACCCTTGATTCCTTCCTGGACCTATTTATGATCTACAGAATCCCAGTGTATTAACAATATACAGTTATTGGCTCTTGGTGCATTTATGATAGCAACATTTCCTTATTTTATTGAAGATCATCTGAAAAAAATACTTATCCTGAATATTAATAAGCTGGGACACATTTACCTTTTTCCGTTTTTCATTATCCTCCTTTTGGAATACTAAATCATTAAAATCACAAAGATAAAAAACCACCACTCATTCAGACAGAAAAGGTTGGAAATTTTAACGTCTTTATCCTCATCCTTCAGCAGAAGACCTTTCATCCCTTCTTTTCCCAATTGCTAGAGAAGTGAAGCTGAAATTTTTCTCCTGATTGCTCACAACCTGGTCACCCTGACTGCTGGATCCTTGAGACTTAACACTCTCCCCACTTCCTCCTTAGTTCAACAGTAATATTTTTAAATTAGTCAGTTACTATGTGTGAAGCATCAACAACTGTGAATGAACAGGAGAGAAAAACATTCTGCCTTCAGAAAAGCATATGAACAGGGAAGCAAATAGTAAAACACTATAATTGGTCATAATTTGAAAACTAAGTGAAAAGAAAATATTGTCTAAATTCCCACTAATACAAGCAACATCTGTAAAATGAAAATTAATTAATAAAATGAAGTTCCAAAATAAAAAATGGAAAATTCTACCTGTTTATTTAAATCCTTTATAATAGTCAATAAGGCTAAAAAAGGTTACATGCACAGTGTTAAATCAGGTTTCCCTAGTTTTTCACCAGTCAACTTTGCCACTAATGAAAGGATTTGATTATAAACACATCACACATTCGAAGTATGCCATCATTTCAAGCATTACTGCAATGATGTAAAAGAATCCTACCTTGTTATTGCCAACTCTAGATAGAGTAAGTATGTTGTAGACCAGTAAAATAACCAGTATCAACTACCACTCTTACCTCACACAAGAATAACAGCTTAATATATCAGGTGCACAACTTCCCTACACTATTTTAAAGGTCTTCATAGCCATGGCTTCCTGATCTTTCCAAGAGTATGATAAAGTGAAATGTAAAAGGATTATTCATCCATGCTGCCAAATAATCATTGACAGATAACTGAAGTTTTCCCTCTCGATATCATACATAATTACATTGTCATTTTTTGAAGCATTAAAAACTTAAATGCACATGATATTTTAAAAAGAATGTTTGTTAAAGAATTGAATGTTTGTTAAAGAATTAAAGAACAAATGCTTGTTAAAGAATTTTTTTCTATCTGCTCCATGAGTTTACTGTGGCAGACTGGTAAGTTTTACACTTTCTTTCATCTCTGCTTTAAATGCTTCCTTGTTATATCCAGCATGTTTAATTAAAAACATGTCCGCAGCTTAATGCAAATTTTACCATAATAGCTTCTGCAATAGAGCAAAAGCCACACATTTGGCAATTATTTGCAATACACAAAGAAATTACCCAAATTTTATTTTAAGTATAAAAAACAAAACAGATATAATGTACTCACTACAATACTGACATACAAAATTTTAGAAACATCATTAGAAATGCTCCTTAAGAAGTCTTTCTCAATTCTAAGACTTTTCATTCTGATGTTTATTTAACGTAGTACTTTCTTTTCTCTTTCACCCTCCAAATCTTACTGAAAACAGCAGCTAACCATTTGAACCATAAGTTGTCAGACTTCGCTCTTGCTTGGCAACCATAAGTTAAAGGCCACCAGAATTTTAGCAGTAGCACTAACTTTATTAATGAACTTCTTGCCAGTACTTAAAAGAACAAATATGTGATTTAAATCATACAATCAATGTTTTGGTAGGCACAATTCCAAGTCCCTGCCATGATTCTGTTGCAGTTACAATTAGTTCTACGCTTACAAGAATGGGAATCATGTATGCAATCCTCTGGTTGTAAAAGACATAAGCAGAGGTAAATAAATCCCTAGAATAGAAATATGTTTATCATACTCTTAAAAAGATCATATTAATTACACATATTCTCCACCAAATTGTTGGAAGAATATACTTTGGGAAGACAAAAGATTTAATACTTGTGGGCCTGAGAATCTGAGACATCAGAAAATGTCTGGGTTTCATCAAGCTTTTCAATGTTTAATACTGATACACTACAAGAGGATTAACTACTACATATTTATAGAATACTTTAGAAATGCAGAGAATTATCTAAGAGCTAGGTATTATAATTCAAAGCATTCTGGCCAATAAGCTGAAGACAAGATATTGTCCTTTTCAGAAAAAAAAAATACATTATAAAGAGGATTTTCAAAATTACTGGACTTCAGTTCCTGAGGAAAATCTTAATTTTTCTTCATTCCTAAAAGGATTTTTTATGCTTTTCATACATAAAGTAGTATATTTAATGAAACACACTTTGTAGACTTTGGCCTAATAAGAATAAGCTAAACTTGATAAAAATATTTTTTTAACCACCTGTCAAAGTGCAGCAGGGGAACAATATCAAATAAATCTCAGTTGACCAAAGCTACCGAGAGGTATTCATAAAATGACAGTTTTATCTATATACAGAGTAAGAGTAATGAACAATATAATCATTTCCTTTAAGATCAGAATATCAACCATTAGATTAGATTAAAAATTCCTATATCTATCCCACTAGCATAAAAGTAATTGCCTCCCATTACAATTTTATAATCACAAACACTCCCCATCCAGAGAACTGAGGTTAACAATTTCCTCAAACTCTAGCAAAAGCACCTACTCACATAATTTGCCTTTGACTTCTCCTTTGTCAGACACTTAAAAATACAGTAAAATAATCAAATACATTCTAATTTTCAATTCCAGCAATCTGCAATTAAGGCTTCTACTTTTTCAAATTTAAAAATTATATCTTAAAGAGCACCTGAGTTCCCTGTTTTTTCTTCTCATGTCAATGTCCTTACAAAGCAGACTGCCAGCCACAAATATCACAAGGTTACCAGCGCCCATAGTTTCTAATGTTCAACTGGTTTGCTTAAGTTACCTCCACTCATTTCTATATTTCAAATTAAAACCTTGGAAGAAAAGAGTGGTTCAGTCAGTAAAATAACTGGAGGAGGTGGGAAGGAGTGGACAGCAAGGGAGAGAGCAGAAGCAAGTGTCTAATAACATTGTTACCTTCATTAATAGCATGATCTGTCCACAGATAAATTACCACTGCCCATATCTCTGAGATTCCTGAAGACTTTCCTAAAAGGCTTCCTTATTATAGAATAATACCTCTCACTTCATTGCAAATTACATTTGCTACATAAGCACTTTCAGGGTTTTGCAGGGGTTTTTGTTGTCTGTTTCTTGAGTTTGCCATTACTACATAAGATTATTCTTCCTCTTCTGGCACCTGCACATATACAAAGATAGCACAAAGAATAAACCAATTCCTCTGTCAGAAGTGTCATTCCTCCCACTATAAAGTCATACAGTAATTAGCAACATAATAAATTTATGTATAAGAAACCAACTACTGCCCCCACAAAAAGCTTCATTTACTGAAAACAATATAATCAACTACCAGTGCCGAATGGAGAGTTTTCAGAGTTCCTAATTTAGTTGCTTCATGCTCTTTACAATTATATTTGTAGCAAATGAATTCTTCCATATAGGGCAGTATCAATGAACATTCTATAAAATGCTTACTTACATTCTCCCATCTTAGTGATCCATTGAAAACATCAATATCCTTTGTTTACTAGCCTTAAAATTACACAAGAAATTTCACATCCATTTGTCTTTATTTTAAACAGCTGTCCAAACTGCCAGATGAACTATTCAGACATAATTCTGTGACTACAATACACCATAGAACATGAACTGACAATCATATTCTTACAACCTCCAAGTACTTTTTTCCATTCAATTTATCCCTAATAATTTCTTTAAATGTCTCTATTATAATTAGTTACATATAAGTAAAGGTTAATATTTGAAAGCATATAAAATTGTTGTCTGGCTTCTTATTCTTGCTGATAATTATTTAATCACTGATATGTAACGTTCTTATCCCTTACACACAAAGTCTGGAAGAAATAAAAATCACGCTTTTGATTTTCAAAATTATTTCTTATTTTTAGAACATAAATCAATTTATCAAGCACTACTGTCCCACTGCAATTATCCATCTTCACCAGTGAGAAAAAGTACTGGTACACAATAGATTAATGGATATTCTAATTATCTGCCTCACTGGAATGAGTAACAGGCTGGGCTAGCATGAGTACAATAGCAAGATGGCAGCCAGTCACTGGAGCAGGTTGCCTGGAATGGATGTGGAATCTCCATCCTTGCAATATTCAAAACTCACCTGAAGATGAACTGAAAAACCCGCCTTGACCAGGAGACTGGACTAGATAACTTGTGGAGGTCAAAGGACTGGGTAGCTTCTGAAGCTCTACCCTAATCTATATGATTTTATGACAAAAAATTCTAGGACTTACATGAGAAAGCTCCTTTCCTTTACTGTTACTAGCTGATAAACATTTTAGCATATAGTTTAACACCTATTCTGATTCTCAGCTAAATTAATACATTTTCAAGGCTAAAACATGGACAATTCACACAATATTCTCCATAAGGCATAAGTCTTAGTTTCAAAGGAAAATAGTACTGATCTTCAAACAGTTTATGAGGTAGCTCTTAGCTAACGATGAGTCAGTGGGGAAATCCATGCACAAAGGACTTAGGTGATTTACACAAGACTTCAAATAAAGCTTGTTTAATTTGGTAAAATTCAGTGTTACAGCATCTAGAGAAGATTATCATAGAGAAAGAATAGACCCTTCCTCTGCCTCAACATTCTACAGGATTTTAACCAGGTTTCACTGGCAATGTAAAAAGAAAAAAATCACTTCAAAGTCAAATATATTTATTGACCACTTCTCTTCAGTATTAAATTTGACTCATATAAATTGCAAAATACTATTTTGATATATTAGGTAGTATTTGAAAATTTAAATGATGCTCTAAGATATTCTATGTCTTTCAAATGATAAATACACAACGTCAGCAAGAAAATGCAACAAAAAAAATTCAAACAAACTCTTAGCATACAAGCCAGTATGCAACAACAAGCATACCTAATTAATGAGCACAAAATGAGCTCTATTTTTCCAGCAAAGTGCTCTTTTTTTTAATCAACAGCCACATGTATTCACAAATCAAGGGAACAGAATAAGCTCATTTCAAGGTCAACACGATGCATGCTTAAATTTTGTTAGTTGTAAATACAATATTACTATCAAAAGCTGACAAAGTCATACATCATTATGTACACTCTGACAACTTCCCTGATATCAATTCAGAATGACAGATAGATTAATCACATTCTAGTTTGACAAATTGCATTGAAAAATGTGACTCGTAAGTACAGAATTCAAGAGCTCAACCACCTACATCAGATAATGAAGATTCAAATACTTCTTTTCATCAGTGTCATTTGATTAGTCCCTCTTCAAAAATGAGACTTTTCCTTGTGGTGAGATGCTTTCTTTTATGCACTTTTTTTCTTTTCCTCCAGATTTATTATTATCCATATACTGAGATAAAAACAGTGAACAGCAAGGTGGCAATATGCTTTGTTTTATTTGAGATATAAATAGAGCAAATGAAGCTACTCTCTTACAGCACTATATGTATCATGCAGTAAAACAGTGGTCCTGAACAAAATTTTAAAAAAGGACTTGCTCAAATAAAACATCCAATATTCAAAATCATGCTGTGAAATAATAATGTATGGATATATTTTGTATTGTACAGCCTGACCTGCAGTATTAATTAGTTCATTTAATCTACACTGAGTCACTTTTACCTAAATGAAAGGAAACATATTTTAAATGACCTTCACAAAATACTGAACCTAAAGGCAAATGCTACCTTCACTACAGAACAAAAGAGAAAGGAAGACCTAAAAAAAGCTGCTTGAATATTCACAGAAGCAAGATGGTCTATACTAGCACAGGAAAAAACAATTTTTTATTACCCATGCAAGGCAGAGAAATTGTATAAATAACAGTCTCCCATTGCTAATGATCCCAAGATACATGAAACCACACAAGGTATTATGACACCATTTCTCTCATTAAGACACCTTAACCATTCTTCTCAACAATTATGTTACTAACTAATGAGCATACTTAACATTCTGCAGTGATAAAAATTTTACATTATATACTTAAGCACAAACAGCTGACTTCTAATACAAAGCTATCAAGCCTCAAAACCTCAAACTGTTTACTTATTACCCCACAAAATAATTTTTGCAACTTAAGAGACAGAAAATATTCTGATATTCTTTCCATTGGTACATGACATTATATTTAATCATTTTAATGTTTCATAAATACTGCTATATAAATTAATATATTATTAAAGAATAAACTCTACACAAGTAAACTCTGCGACAACAATGTATGCAGACAGTCAGCAGAAAACCACCTCTAAAATTCCAGAGTACAACAATGACACTGTTTTACAGAGCCACAGCATTGTGATAACAGGCTCACTTCTATTTTAAAGGATTTCATTTATTATTTATTATATATTAAATTTCAGTTTCAAAGAACAACCATACAATGGCTAACAACAAACAAGTGATTAGAAACAGAATCAGCTCTTCTATTACTGTTCAGAAAAACTGGGAACAATTTTAAAAGGAAAACATCATTTAATATTAACCGAACATTAGTAACACTGACTAATTAGCTGCACTTCTGACTCAAAGGTTTTTCTTAATTATATAAAATATACTCTTTTCACTAATTTAAAAGTAGCTTCTCTGTTACAAGTACAATTTACAGTTAAATAAATAAGAGAGTAAGAGACAGTTTACTGAGAAAGATTGTGGTACACCATGTCTTCAATTTAGAAGGAAATATAGATGCTCATCACAATCTCTTTTTCAGTTATTCAACTGTACACTCGCACTACCAAATGTTTTGCACTTATCCCCAAAATTCTCCTTTACAATAATTTATTAGAAAGTAAACCTCAATTCCTGCATTAATTTACGAATTCCATATTTCTCAGGATTAGCCACATGTACAAAGCTTACAAAGGTAATTACAAAGGTAATGCCCACACCCGCCTTGTGCGCATGTCTGTGTTGAACTCACAGTTGACGGAGACTCAATAATGCATTCAAAATGCTGCACACAGAGGGACCTTTTTCATCTTCAAAAAATGCTGTATGAACTTAGAAATTAACCTGATCTGTGCCAGCAAATGTCAAATAGTTTCTATTGAACAGATTTGCATTAATTTCTACATTTAATTACATATTGGACTGTATAAAACAATGATTTTGTGTTATGAGAAATCACTGGCACATTTACATCTCTTATAAAATGAAAGAATCTTAAATTCAGTTGTTAAATGCACACATAGAGAAAATATTAGGAAGCAGAAGGGTATCTGTACCTTTTTTTTAGATTTTACTGCAAGTATTGTAGCTAGATTGTTAACTGCACCTTTTTTTTTAAGACAGTTGGTATAATGATATGATTTTGATATTTTTTATAGAAACTGAAAAGCAGAACACCATACTGAACAGATGTTGTAACACATACCAGTATTTTGAATACCAGTCAGAGCTCACTGGCATTAAAAACACATAGATTATGACATTGTAGTTTCCATCTTACCAACTTCACAAAAGGCAGCAGTAACTACAATAAGCAAAAAGAAGCCTTTCACTAATATTGATCTCCAGCATTGCAATCAAAAACAGGGAAAAAAAAGGCAAGTCAAGTTTTTCACAATAATTATACTTTTAGATAGGACTCACATAATCTGCAAGTTGTTCTTGTGCATGAGGAAATTCAGTAAACACAGTAACATTAATGTCATTAAATAAATAAGTAAAATAAAAATTAAAAATTTTGAAAATGAAAGATTTAATACAAACAGAATACGTTTTGTGTAGATATGTTCAAATAAAAGCTATTAATTGCAAAATAACTTTTTTAAAAATAAGCATTTTAATAAATTTAACATAGCCTGTAGAGTCCCTGCACACACACACACACAAATAGAATAGTGTTTTCTTGAATGACAAATAAAAATTATTTTCCAGTTAAAGATGAAAATTAAGATCATCATTCTTCTAATGAAAGCTTGATCCTAAAACACTATGTCAAAGAGCCTTAATAAAAATATCAAATTTTTCATATAGCTAAATACAGTCTCAAAAAGAAATTCAAAACATATAAATCAAACAGGAAAAGTGGACACAGGACATCTCTCTCCATTATTTGTTAACATTTTTCAGCTTTATGTTCTTTAATATTTCTATTAACATTGTTAGCATTCAACTTCAAACAAATATTTCTGAGCTAGTAAATACAAAAAAGATAGTAAAATGCATCTCTTCTAAAATAGACATTTATGGTGTGGTGTAACAATACAAAGCAATCATTTCTTACTTGAAGTGAGTTATTTACGCTCATTAGACTTATCAGAATTGTAAAAGAAAAGCTGGAGCCTTGTTTGATACATCCATAACAGTTTAAGCGTAGATTACAGTTACAGAAGAACAAAAAGAAATAGGGCTATAATGTATGTCCCAGGGAAATGGATAAGAAAGAAAAATCTTAACAGCTAACTTATAAAAAAAATATTTTTATTACATTTATGTTTAATATTAAAATTCTAGAACAATAATGAGAATAAAACTCCAGGAATAAGGATCAAATCATCATAAGTGAACGATATACCAAGTGAAATCTTACAAACATATTCACAAAAAAGCTGGTTTTGTCTGTCACAAAAACTGCATTAGGAAGAGAGGAATGACTACCAAATCATATGTTTTCTTAGGTTTTCTTCATTTTTGATAAACAGTTCATTCAGGTATCTTGAAAACATGAAGCACCACAATAACACAGTAATATGAAAAAGAATGCACAGTAAATTATACAAGACTGTAATATAAGAACCTGTTCCAACCCTCTCCTGATAAATTACAGCTGAGAAACAAACATGTTTTGGTCATACTTTCACTGTGAACTTATGCAAAAACTTTTCTGACAGTACAAAAGAGACCAGTACTAATTTGTAATTAAACACATTCATAAGGTGATGAACTTGTGAGGCAGTAGAACTTGGTATACTGGAACTAACTGGAGAGCTGCACAACTGATGTTCTATCACTGTATTTTACTGTAAATTCTTAATTAATTGCTAAAATTTACTAATTAAAGAGTAAAAGTAGATTAGATGGTGGAGGAAAACAAAGTATTATATTTTACTAAATCTGATGAGCAAATCACCTTTTAAAAATTCAACTCCCAAATCTCACTGATCTCCCACCCACAATCACTTTCTATTTTGGAACAGTACTAATTGCAGCAGGATGTTTTCTATCCCTTATATTACTATAACTCATGCTCAAAATAAATTTTGAAATATTGATTTTCCCATTTCCAACCATCTTCGTATTACGACTTGGTGTTTCGCCCTTCTCAATCAATCCCTAAAAACTTTTAATTATGTTTTAGCAGTGCAAGACTAAAGCAGAAGATGACTGGTCCTGAAGCCTGGTATAGAAAAGCAGAGGATGAGAACAAGCCACAGCAGTTATCTACATTAGCTATTTTATGTTTTATTAAATCATTAAAGATTTCTAGTTGAGCTTAAAAATTCAGACATGAATGATAGGTCTCAGTACCATCGAACCATGTGGAGACTGTATTCATGATGTATTACAGTCGAAAGCATAATGCATGGCACTTTTTTATTTTATAGCTACTGCCTTTTATCATTTTAGAAGTTCAGACAAATACTGCACTTTAAATTTTTCCACATTATAGTTTCATGCAGTAAACCTACTTCATATTGCAGCCAATATGACAGAATAATCTTAAATATAAAAAGGGCAAAATACAGCATATTCAAAGTAGCCAGTGCAGACAGCACATGTGTAACCTGGTATTTACCAAGTCCAAACACAATCAGAGATTTAAAATGCTTTTGCATTTAAAAAAAATAAATTTTTAAAAAAATCTGAGATGTTTCTGATACTTAATAGTTAAGCTAATTTATACCATCTTAAAATCAAAGTTAATTAGATGAAATCAATACTCAAATTTGCAATATCTGGCAAATTTCTGACTTGATTTGTTAGGATTAGAATTTAATATATTACAAAATCCAGACAGACCAAAAAGAATTCAAGGTAACAGCATCATTAATTACAAAAAGGGATTTTTCTGTGTGAAAAATATTCCAATCTAAAAAAAGAAGCATTCTTTCCCTTCAGAACAGTAAACAAAGACTTAAACATAACATAAAAACAAGTAATTTAGAACACTTGCTAGCACATCAAGTGCAGAATTTCTTCCAATTCATTTTCAGACCTACTGCTCTCCATTTTAATTTCCTTCCTCTTTTTTCATAAATAATTTTTGTGATGATAATTAGTATCCATTTTCAAAGTTAAGGGGATCTCTAAATTTTGAGTATTTTGCCACCTCAAATATATAGCTTACATAAGTACCAAAGAAGGTCAAAACAAATATTTGAAGAAACTTTTCAAAAAGGAATACTACAAGCAACCCAGCAAAATTATTACAAGAGAATCAACAACCACATTGCCTTGACATGGAATACCATTAAACGCCCCTCAAATTTCACCATCCAGATAGCTGTTTTATCATTACAAAGCACATTACCACTGTAAAATAAAACACTGAGAAGCAAATGCTACTGCATTTTATGTAGCAACAAAAAGAGTTCCTTCCATGCAAATAGAAACTTCCTAGAGCTCAGTATTTGCCTCGATTTCATTTTTTCACCATCCCTTCCTCCATATGATTTCCCTTCTCTCTTTTTCTTATTCCTACCTTTTGTTTTTCTTTCCTTTCTTCCCCTTTCTTACTATGCATGTCTGTTTTGTCATCTGCTCTCATTTGTTACTTTCTTCCAGCTGGCAGCATGTGAACCCCGGGACCGAGGTCCCATTTAGCCACGTCTGAAAACATCAAGCAATTCTGGCTATGAAAGCCAGCTACCACCTGGGAGGGGACGGAGGGGGGCTATAAGTCCACCAGAAAAGCCTGCCCAATAAAAGTCAGCCTCCCAGCCTATAATTATAACCCCTCACACACAGACACTGAGGCCTTGGAAAATGTCCAAGCTTTCCTTTTTCCCACCCCTCCCCTCCTGTTCATTCTCTGCACTCTGGCAAACAGATAAAAAACTGAAGTGGTAGTCAACACTTAGGTACACCTCAAGGGTCTTATCTTACTGCCTGAATGACACCCTCTTGCCAACAGATGCCCCTCCAACTGTGAAAAAGTACTCAAAAATGTGGAGGTTTTTTTTCACTGAACTAGAGAATGCTCAAGCAGGGTCATTAAGATATACTGCAGTGCAGTTTCTAAAGTCACTTTGCAGTCCTTTTTTGCAGTTGCAAATGCCATCCTTATGCTGGAAATACAATCACTGGTGTACCCACTGTTAACAAAACACAGAGTTTAATAGCCCTTTTAAATTTACTGAAATTATGTTAGAACAGTAATTTTAACTGAATCCTTGAAAATGTGTACAGGCTACACAGATTGTTAATGCTGTCATAAAGGGAAATATACAGATATGCTCATCTCGCTGTAAGAGACACCATTTTATCAGTTACACACCCTATGTAATTCATGTGAAACAGAGGTATGCTGACATTAGTCAATGCATAAACAGCTGACACATCAAAAGGGTATGTTTGCAGATCAAAATGATCTTCATCTTTTTATCTGCAGTATTTCTGTTGTGCCAAACTCCAACGTTATTTTTTTGCCACATTTAAAATTTCATGGAATATTTAACAATAGCTTGGAATATTTAACAATAAGCTCTGCCCTCCATTACAGGACTAGACTTTGTGCAAATGTATTGCAGCAACAATAAAGAAAGCACACTCTGCCAGCTCAGTGGTTTTATGGAGAGAAAAAAATCCAACCAACCTAAACAAACACACATACACACACAAAAGCTCAAACAAAACTAAACAAAAATCATACCAAAACAACAAAACCAAAACATCCACCAGAAAGCCCCAACACACAAATACTAAAACCAGTAGGATACGACACAGGTTTCGTGTTAGAGCCTTTGTTAAATTATGCCCTCAAATACTCCAAAACACATGATGAGCTGTTATTATTCATTCTTCAACTGAGCTTTACCAAACAATGTCACAATATCCTGTCATACAAATATATCTTGTTCATAAAATTAATTGAATCACTGTCACAGAAATCTTACTGAAGTAAGTACCTAAAGCATCCAACACACATAGAGTTTTACTTTCAGCATTAGCTAAGCAATGGCTGGCACAGGACACACTATGGTTTTTGCTAGAAGGACAAAACTAAAATTGGAAACATTTATTGTTTTACATATAAGAGAGAGTCTTATGAATAAAAGTAAACATGGTGGGTACAGCAGAACATCTCTGAAGACATCCAAAGTAATGAATTAGCCCAAATTAATACCTCAAATTACTCTCTCAAACTGTGATACATTTACCAGACAGCTCAAGAGTCAAAGACACCGTAGCATGAACCTACAGGGGAAGCACTCAACATTCTTTTCAAAAGACTACAAAATTAAACATGTCAGTATGCAAATTATTTCTGAACTCATTTAGTAAGTAAAGCAATATATTCTCATATTACTAATGGATGACTACATACATACAAATGCAAAATGATATGTATGACACTATGGCAAGTTTTAAAATGACATTACGGCAAGTTTTGTGCTATGTAGTGAACTGGAGTAGAAAAATTACCATTTTGAATTCTTTAAGTTTCTATTGCTCCTCTACCACAGCAACGCTTTAGTAAAGTAAATTATATAGCAAGACTTATATCAGATTAAGAGACAACTAGTGTCTTAAAAAAAATTCCTGAATGTACTAATAGTAATTATGACCATTAGATGGCTCTGACTCAGAACTTCACCCATTTCATCTTCCTCCAAGCTGCATCAGCTAAAACGCATTTAATTTGATATTTCCCTCTCCAATTACAACACTGTAAATATAGGGAACTACTGATTTTGGAGTTGGATGGTCATGGAAGTCTCTTCACTCACAAATAAAAATTTGTTTATTTTTAATGAACAGAAATATTTGACTCAGATCTTTCTAGCAATTTATTAGCTAAAAAGGATGAGTGAATGACTTTCTTATTCCTTCTGAGATCTAATGTTTTGATTAGCCTGTATTTAAGTCACAAAAATATTTATCTACCTTTTATCACAGAATCACAGAACTGTCAGGGTTGGAAGGGACCTCTGGAAATCATCCAGACCAACCCCTCTGCCACAGCAGGGCCACCTGAAGCAGGTGACAAAGGAACATGTCCATGTGGGGTTGGAATGCTTCCAGAAGGGGAGACTCCACGCTCTCTCTTGACAGCTCTGCCACCCTCAGTGTAAAGAAGTTCTTCCACATGTTGAGGTAGAAATTCTTGTGTTTTGATTTACAGCCATTGCTCCTTGTCCTGTCACTGGGCAACACTGGAAAGAGCCTGACACCATCCTCCTGGCATCCACTTGTGGGATATTTGCATGTATACATTACTTAGTCATATTTTCTGAGCTTTTCATGTACCCGAATTTCTCAAATGCTAACTCCCCAGAGATGCTCAGAAGATTTCAGTGTTCCTACTAGAAGTTAAGAATTTTTATTTTAACACTGCAGTTATTTAGCTTTGTAGTGGGGAAAAAAAAAAACCCTGCACAGTAAACAAAGCTAACCCAAGACAGAAAGTCAGAAAGTTGCTTTATTTCTAAAATCTTGGCCATTTTCTGGTGTATCTTCATCGTTGTTGTTTGGTTGTAGGTAAGGCAGAGCTACAAAATTTATGAAGTAGCAGGAGTAGAGTCTATATTTTTATTTTAACACTGCAGTTATTTAGCTTTGTAGTGGGGAAAAAAAAAACCCTGCACAGTAAACAAAGCTAACCCAAGACAGAAAGTCAGAAAGTTGCTTTATTTCTAAAATCTTGGCCATTTTCTGGTGTATCTTCATCGTTGTTGTTTGGTTGTAGGTAAGGCAGAGGTACAAAATTTATGAAGTAGCAGGAGTAGAGTCTATATTAATGCAAAGAAAAAATTAAAGTAAGAAAAAAATATATATATAAATAGCCAATCTCCTACAGACAGGTCTTGCACTACTTTTATTCAAATGGTTGCAAATCCAAGACAGGGTATAGAACAAATGTAGGATGATATTTTTATTTTGGCTAGGGTTTTACTTTTTGCCAATTGGAACATTGAGCTTTCAGAAGATAAACACATTACCTAAAGCTACATGTTAAATGATAAATCTGTTAGAGAACAAAAACCATAGGCAAAGTGTAATAGAGTTTTAAATTTTTACGTCAAAGTGAATACTAGGAGGACTCAGATGGCACTGCAGCTGAAACTTTATTATACTTTACTGCTCACAGGAACATTAAAAGTGCCATTTTACTTAATAACAAAAAAACAGAAATAACAAAGGTAAGAAGTAGGAAATGCATAGTATTCATTCCCATTTATCTACATTGCAGCAGGATGAAAACCATATATAACTATCTCTCTGAATACAAAAAATGAATTTTGACTTTTTTTTGTGTGGATTTGCAGTTATTTTTCTTCGTCTCAGAGAATAAAAGAACAAACTGAGCTAAATATTCTTCTCTAAAAGATATTTGAACACTAGTTACTCCTTATAATTATTGTATGACTATTATTTTGATTTCAAGCCACACGGTCACTTGAAAGGGAAGATTGATTAATTCAAGTGTAAAGCTTGAGAAGCTGCATGAAAGCTGAGGTCAAGAAGAAAAGGCTGCCATTGAAGTACAGAATGAGCTCAGAACACCAGGTTAGGTTTTTTCCATAGTAAGAGTACAAATATTACAGAGCTGCACAGGACATTTCATTACTGAACTATGAAATTACTACAGTCAGTATTATTTTGCTTAGTCAATACTGAACTATGTAAAACTTTTCAAGCTGATAACAAAACTTCTGGAGTATTTTTTAATTAGGTTTCTTTTTTAAAATATATTTCAAGATATCAAGGAAGATTATGCACCTTTTTACTCACTGAAATACCTGGCAATATACACACAGTAACACTTTCAGATTTAACAAAAACCACAAAACATACTCATTGAGACAAAAATACCCTATATTCTACTCTTGTTAGACTCCACCTGCACTACTGCATCCAGCTCTGAGATCCCAGCACAGGAAGGATGTGAATGTCTTGAAGTGAGTCCAGAGGAGGGATGATCAGAGGGATGGAGCACCTCTGCTACAAAGGAAGGCAGAGAGAATCGGGATTGTTCATCCTAGAAAACAAAGGGCTTTGGGGTGACTTCTACCCAAAGGGTAGCCCACAAGAAAGATGCAGAGAGACTCTTTACAAGACTATGGAATGACAAGACAAGAGGGAATAGCTTAAAAAAAAAGAGTAGGTTTTGATCAGGTATTAGCAAGAAATTCTTTGCAATGAGGTTGGTGAGGCCCTGGCACAGGTTGCCCAGAGAAGCCGTGGCTGCCCCAGCCCTGGAAGTGTCCAAGACCACGTAAGATAGGGCCTGGAGCATCCTTGTCTGGTGGAAGGTGTCCCTGTCCATGGCCAGGAATTTGAACCAGGTAACTCGTAAGCTCCCCTCCCACAGAAGTCATTCTATGACTCTATGGGGAAATGAAAAAAGGAGAGGAGAAGGAGAGGAAGGGGAAGGGGAAAGGGAAGGGGAAGGAGAAGGAGAAAGGGAGTAAGTTTGGAATCTTTTCTAAAATACAAAGAAAGCTTGGATCATAGTTAGAAAATAGGTCAATATGATTGTTAAACTACAAAACAATTTCTAATAGTTGATTTGAGTACAATTTTTTTCAGTATACACTCTACAAGTTGTATGCAGATATGCCTCATTTTGAGTGCAGAAAACTAAATTTATAATTTAAATGTGATAAGAATGCCTACTAATAAAATAAAATTTTTTTACTACATAGCTGTATAAAGAAAGCCATCCATAACAAAATGAATTGCAAAATGTACTTAACAGAATAAAAAAAGGTGCAGACATGAGGAATTATCTAAAGTACAAGGAAGCTTGCATAATAAAATATATTAATTCACTGAATTATGTCATGGAATACCATAAAAAACATCACAACTACAAAATTACTTAGGTTTTGCAGGTGTGCATATATATGGGTAAGTATTTCAGAAGTGTAACACTTTGTGGAACACCAAATATGGCTTAACATCACACTTGAAATGTTTACAGGTAATCCCTTATTGTTGCTTTATAGCTAACTAGACTTAACATTACAAGTCATAGTAAAAGTCTCCACAGGAAAAAAAAAATGCATCTACTTATAGCATATGCAGCTCTGTTTAAAGAAATATAATATAAATATTTCAAATATTTTAATCTTAATAATATTATAATATTTGATAATATAGTATTAATTGATATTAGAATATTAATATGATCTAATATAAATTTCAGATTTTATCCTCAGGCATCAAAATGAAACATCACTGAAGAATTCATCAGTGAGACCAAGCTAGAAATAGAAAACCCAAGCCCTGAACATTTTACTTCTGATAGGGGTCTTTTGGAGATTTTTTTCAGCTGTGAAGTCCATGCCAGCATTACACAGCAAAGCACCTTCAATTACCCTGAAGAAATGGGAAATCAAACTCTTCCCTCTCCCCTTCAGTTTCCATCCTCGCTCATTCACTGCAGATCAAAGGGAATCAGCACAACCTGACACACAAGGCCTATTCCCCTCAGTGATCCAGCAGGTGCTGAGGCCAGACAGAAAGCCTGTTTTCCACAGCCCTTTACCTTGTTTGATCACTGGTTACTTTTGATCTGACACTGCCCTCACACTAGTAATGACTTCCCCCTCGCAAAACCCACCTCGCATCTGTCACCCTGAATAAAGGGTATCACACTGCGCCCTGACAAGGCCTATGGCCATGAGATGTGCTGCCAGCGAGAGGCTCCCCAGCTCCCACCATTTCCAATTCAGCTCCCTTTGTTCTGCTGGGTACCGGGGCCAGGGCACCAGAGACAACAGAAAGGATTATACACCAGCTGTGAAACTGAGCCTTCATGAATTTATATCTTTTCATCTTGGCTTCATAGTCTCCCTAAATGCAGTGAACTTCATGGTGGTTACTACAAAATACACAACCAACAAATGTTATGGAAAGTTTGTTTAAATCCTCTTTCCCTGTAAAAGAAAACCCAGCAAATGTCCTCGAGTTAAACTGAGAGGCACATTTTCCCCCAAAATATTATTATTACAATTTTCCAATTGATGTTGGAGGAAGTGACAGAAGGCCAGCTGGTTCATACCACTGGAAGGTCAGAGGTGAGAGGAGCAGAATATGATTTTAGTTTTACTGACATTAGGTATTTGAGAGTTAAACGAGCAGGTTCTTTATATCCACTTTTTCCTTGCAACTGGGTGTTTCAAGAGAAGGCAAAGAGGCAAAGTAAAGGAGGACTTTAAATCAGATTATGTTACTTGGAGAATATACAAAATAAAAATGTATACAAGTTTTTACATACTACACAAAAATAATATAAATTTTGCTTTAGCTTTGTAAATACATGTGCTATTGTTGTTTAAATTTCAGTGCAGCATATATTTGAAAGACATACAATCTTCTTGAGTCTGGAAGTCCAGTTAAAGAATTGCTCATGTCACAAAGGACACAATCACACATTTCCACTCCTCTGTAAGCACAGACTTGCATGACACAATATCAGGTCAGAGCCTGATATTAAAGATCACACATTTAATGCCCTAAATAAGAAGTTCCTGACTTCCAGAGTGTTACTTGATCATTCTTCAAAATTAATAGAAACTGAGCATATTAAAAATATTTGGAGCATATTAAAAGCATTTTGAAATAACTTTTTGAAGACCTAAGTATGCGTAGAGGAACTCAATTATGTAAACTGCTTAACTTCCAAAACTGAAATCAGATATTCTGAAGCGTTGTAGATCTAATTAACTCTTACACAATTCAGAAATCAGTACCTGCAGTCAGTATTAATTTTTAACTAAGTTCTGTTGGAAATTCAACTAATTTTTCCAATTATTGTCTCTCAAAAGTATCATTCAAACTCCAGAAACTAGATGGACTCTTTGGAGGCCTGCTGAACTTTTCATGGCAAGACAATTTTGCACAGCAATAGAGCATCGTAACTTGCTGACATTCCCACATGCAACCTGGAATAATCCTGAAATGAACAGAAAGAATACATAGAAAATAAGCTCTCCTATTTTCACCCCTTTTCCATCAAGAAACTCCAGGTCACTACATTAGCATCAGAAAGATTTACTCAAGTCCATCCTTGCAAGATCACACAACAACTGTAACAGTTACAGGAAGTCATGACAATAGATGAATTTGTCAGAATTTGTGCAAGGCACTAATTGGGAAAATCAAGGCACTACAATTTCTCCTTAAGGAATACTGCACTGTATTTAAAGGAGCTGGCTACCTTAAGACAAACAGTGATTTTCATAGGTTTTAATATAACTATGGTTTGTTGACAAAATTCAGCTTTTTCAAATAAAACAATCACATTTTGTCTGACAATTCAGTCAGTGTTTATCCCTACATCATCTGTTAGTATTTATTCCTACATCATCTTTGTTCCAAATGGGTTTTTATTCAACCTACAAGTGCATTACTAGATTAACATAATGGGTAAAAAAATAGGTCTTCAAAACAAAATAATACAGGGAGGACAAGTATACAAAATCGTGAGAATTAAACTGGAATAGGTCTCTCTCTGATTTGAATTTAGATACAAAGCTGCAGAATTTAAAAGAAAATCATAAGGATGACAAAAACATTGGAAATACCTGAGGAAAATAAGACAAAAAGTATCTTAAATATTTCTTGGCTGATCTGAACAGAATAAAACAAAATGCACATGATGCAAACTGATGAGATATCTTTGCATATGGCAGCCTATGTGAAGCTTTAAAGTAAGCATAAATAACAAATACTTCAATTGTTCTGGAATTAAAAAAACAATTCATCAGACAAAGGAAAAAATAACAAAACTTAAGTTCAGCATTCTTGAAAGACAATTAAAGTAATAATTAGAAAGACAGCAGATATTTAGAGCTAGGAACTTTTCCAGAAACAGATTAAAAGTTGATTGAAATTATAACTTTAATGGAAAAGATGATCAACTGCAAGGAGCAGTGACACATCTCTCTGTATGACAGGGTATGAAGGGGAAAGGAAAAACCCACAATCCAACAGCCCCCACATACCAGGAAGGTATGACTGACTCTGCAGGTTGCATCCTACTGAGTAACTGCTTTGTGCAGAGCAGAGCAGATCTTACCACCATCTTGGGGTGATACTTCAGGGATTGATGCTCATAACTTCTCATACCTGTTAATGAAGTCTTAACACCCATTCTGATGCAAAACAACAATCTTTTTGAAACCTTGTTTATTGTTACTGGGTAAGGATGCTAGTCTTAATGGTATCAGACAGATAAAGCTAAACAAACTGACCTTGAACAAACTCAGTGTTAGCAAGTAAAAACTGAAAATAAACTGTGAAAGTACATAAGGCAAAGACAAAAGTGCTCAAAAGAAGGAATGCTTGAGAGAAAAAAAAATCACTTCAGTCAACTTAAAAGGATTGCAATAACACTGAATAACAGCAAGGTGAAAATTATGGGGTTGCATCATAATTGTAATCTACTACTTGCATTTGAAAAGGAATGGTCTGCAAAGACAGAAGCCCTTTGCCTCCTTCAAATAGTTTGCAAGAGAGAACAAAAAAAAAAAAAGCATCTAAAATCTTTGTGAGACAAATAATAATTTTCAGTAAACATTTTCAATACCACTTGCACTATATAGAAAAAAAAGAGTTAGCTACCAAATGACATGCTATTTGTGTAACAACTAGATTAGACTCAATAACGAGGATAAAACCTTTGCAAAAATCATTTTGATTTCAGAAGAGAAATGGTAAAGAAAAAACATGGCTATACAAAAATAAAGCTTTACAAGGAATCAAAAAAATAACATCTTCAATATATTAGGGGTTTTTTTTATTATTTTTAATTGAGGTCAGCATTTAATGCTGCTACTTTCAAACCAAAATTCTCAATCAATAGAAGAATCTAATTTTTTCATTTATCTGTATCTTTGAAATTCTGTTTCCCTTTGACTGGAGAGCAGGGACAGTTTTCAAAAAGATAAGAGACTCTAAAACCATTCCATAGACCAACTTCAATTACAGCAACAAATAAACAGTTCCCCTGAAATGTACAATAATTAAGTAGAGGAAAATTGCACCTTTCCTCCCTCACACCACACCATCCCCTGAAGCAGTCCACAGTGGTCAGAAAAAACACATTCTTAATAACAGGAATAGAATATTACGGTTGATCTGTCAGCCTCCATCCATCAGAACTCCTCACATACTGGCAATGAGCTGTGCTTTGTGAGTTGTGCAACTCACAAATAATGTGGTGTGTTGTGCTTTAAAAAAAAAAATTGACATAGGAGAGGTCTTCACCTTGCACAGATGCATATAATTTACCCCAACTAACTTTAAAGCAAAATAGTTTATAAATTGATATTTAAACTATTTACATAATATTAAGTTAGTGTTTAGGAGGAAAACAAACAACAAAATGCATTTGGCATACCAAAATACCTTTAATCACAACAGTAATTAATCACAACATAGCTGCTCTTTGTAGCTGCTATGGGATAGTGAGTAATTTAAAACTTCTCCATCTGTGTAATTCACCTCTAAACAGTCCAAGTACTGATTTAGGCTCATAAATTCACATAGAAATAGTTTCAAAACTGACTAATAAAGACTTTTGGTTTAGTTGATAAAAATCACTGTGTTAATATAATAGATTGAATTTCATCAAGGCACTGGAATACATGCCAGTTCAGTGATAAGTTCACAAATTTATAAATGCTGCACTATCACTGAGTGACCACCTGTCTACTAGCAATTTCTTAATCTTTACTCTGCTAAACAAGTTTGTCTTTTTAAAGACATTTTTCTACCATCAAAATCCATCAGCAAATGTTTACAAAATGGTAACATAGAATAAAACATGAAAATATCAGTGAGAATTTAGACGTGCAATCTATATGGCCGAAGTCTACCTATGGCAAAAGTATTCTAGCTCAGCAGTAAAATAATTTTTCACAATGTGCTGTACAGCTGTATGAGATTTCACTGCTAAAGACGAATCCAAAATAATGTTTCATAATACTTATCTTCAGACTCAATGTCTTAAGATGTGGCTTCCCCCTCCTCCTTTTATTTTGAGGAACTATACACCAGGGAACATGTTCAAGAATTAATTTTTCCAAGTTAGTCTGATGCTTGTAATCTATTCCTTTTATTCCACACTCATCTATTAGTTTAGTAATCTTTCATTTTAAAGACAAGATCACGTGGAGCACAAATTAGCAATCCTCTACAATAAAAATGGCTTACATTCACTCCCAGAAATAGTACTAATAGCATCAATGACTTAAACATGTCCCAGAAATAGATAAAAAAAAAAAAAAAGGCAAAGAAACATGAGTTTGGGGAAAATCTGACTGCCAATCCCCACTCTTTTCCAGCAGAAAAAAGCCAGAATCGTCTGTAAGACTGCATGTATTTGGAGAGCAGCATCACTTATAACTGATCTGTCATTTGATTAAGCCAAGCTTCAACTTTAGGGAAGAAACATGGAAAAAGTAGGAGTGAAGCTTACAACATCCATTATAAAGTCTCTTTTCAGTATCAGAGAGCACATGACTTCTCGGAAAGCAAGTTTTTTTAATCATCTTGCAGATTTCAGCAGCAAGGCTTTTCCAGAATTCTCATTTTCTTTAATCCCCAAGCCATATTCTCCAAGCGATCATAAAAACCCCAAAACCTCAAAAGCAAACAAGTAAAAAATTCCACCCAAAACCCATCACCAAGGAACGTCATTTTTCTTTTTCCAAGACAAAATCTAGATATATTAGTTAAAGCTACCAAAAAAAAAAAAAAATGTCATCCACTGATTTTTACCATAGGGATGGAAAGCCTCTCAAACAAGACAAAAGACAGTCAAGAGCTTTCCTTATTTTCCCGCATTCCTCTCATAAAACCACCAAGGAGCAAAGCATAGATGAGCAAAAGTAAACCAAGACAAAACAACACAAAAACTACTATTGCCTGCTTTTATTTGATCCTACACTTAGAGCAGACCATTGGACATAGCGAAAGAAATACCAGGTACCCCTACCAAACCTTTCCACACTCTGAACAGAAAATGTTCATCCTATGCGAAGTCATGTCACACTGCTCTATATACATCTAATAATCCATCTCAAAATAAATTATCTTTAGCATAGATGACATGTATATACAGAAAAGAACCATGTTTCTCTTCAAACCTAGGTTTGAACATAGGCAAGCTGTGTTTTTCAAAGGATAATAAAAGAGCAAAAACACATCTGTCATACTGCTGTGGGTTCACCTGTTATCTAGTGTAGGAAAAAACCTGAATTTTTAAGGATTTATAAGGAGATATTCATATAGATCTCTTCCTTTTTTGTGAAAAATGAGATTTTCTCTAAATGAAAGACTGGCACACACACATTCTCCCTAGCTAGAAGGAGAATTTCTGTCTAAAGTAAAAAGAAAGGGAAAGCTATATCCAACTGAAAATGGGAAGAAAACAGAAATTGTATTGCTACATTTATGCAAGTACTACAAACTGCAGTGACTGCAATATGAAATTAAATGGCAATTCTTCAATAATATTTGTTTTCAGAATCAACAGCTGCTTTTATAATAATGTTGATTTTATGGTGTACAACATTAGTAATTACTCCTTATATTCAGGAGCCTGTCTTTTCTGCAAGACAAGAAAATAAGTTAGAAAAAAAAATCAAGGAAACCATAATTATATGTCTTCTGAATACAATTACAAACAGGTTAACCAGTAAAAACAGTAATAGTTCCACCTACTATGTTAAGCAAAGAGAATAATTTGCAGTGTTACCTGAAAAAAAAAAAATAAATGAACACTACTTTTAAGATAGTGAAATCTGCCAGGAACAAATATACCTGGAGAATTAAACAGATGAAAGAGCAGCACAGTCTCCTGTGATGAAGACTAACTATTGCAAAAGTTGCCTATCCTTGTAAACACAGCTATAGCACACCACTTCATGCATGGCAGATTTGATACGTATAGAATGACAACTTTAACTGAATTACCAGATTAAAAGAATAATTAATGGAGGTACACATTCATAAATCAAGGTACCTAAATACTTAAATCTGCCTGTTGTCTTTTATTATTCACTGAAGTTTGACTTCTTTCAAAGCAGCATTTCCTAAAAACACCAGACACGGAAAGACATGAAACATGTTTAATTCAAGAAGAATATATTAATTTTTTTTTAACTGCTGGACAAAAATATTACATTTTTACTTGCAAATATTGTGTGAAAATATAAGCCAGATAATATTATAGAATAAAACATTTAAATTCTTTTTCTTCAAATAGCATGCTAAAAATAGTGGAGCATTTATATAAATATTGCACTATAAAATTTCTGCACAGCTAGTAGCATCTAAATGCAAACCAACTACAGAGAGATACTTCTTCAGATCAAAAGAGCTTATAACACAAAAACCAAGTTTTCAACTGTCTTTAATGAACATATAGTATCTTTAATCACCTTCTATTACCTTGTCCATCTTCAAACTTAAAATCTATTGCTAAATGGCAAGTAGACATTGTTCTGCAGACACAAAAATACCTAGACACTACAAATTATTGAATTAATATCACCACATTTCTATGCATTACTAATTAAATAGCTTAAAAATTACAAAAATAGTCAAAATAGGCATCTGGATATACTTCTTGATTAAAATATACTTGAATTTTTCCTTACAAATACTTGTAGCTTGAGAGCAGGAGCTTAAAATATTTGTTTCAATATTCTACTTTAATGTAGAAACTGCACTATCATCATCTTCTTAAGATTAGAAGAAATTACTAGCTAAGCCAAAGTTAGCAATAAAAATAAAGAACTTAGCATAGCAGCTTTTTGCATTACCTCATCCAAATTTTATTTTGGGAGGGTGTCAGTTCCCAGATATATTAGATCTCTTTGCAAGAATCACTATTGCCATGTAAAAGCACAAGCCAATGAACTAAACCAGCAGTATCTCACCATAAAAATCCAGGCTATCCCATTTCTACAATACTTTTCAGTCTCAGGACAGAGTGCTTTATAGGAGAGGAAAACAATGATCTACCTGAGTTTATGTTCTAATGCAGCACAACTGTCACCAGCATGAAAACAACAACTAGACCACTGCCAAAGTATCTGAAATGGCTGGAATACCTTCAGAGAAATTTGGAATTTCCAGATAACTTCCGCCACCACAGAATGAAGCATACAGATGAGGCAGGTAGTGGGCTTCACAGGATGTGACAGTCCTACCAGATAGAATCACAAGAAATTTGTTGCCTTACAAAAAATTACTTCTGCCAAAGGATGATTGTCCTCCTAATTTTCCATTTGTATGAACTAGTAAGAAAGTAGTGCCATTCCAGTTTAAAATTCACTGTCCACATAGCTTTTCTCCCAGCAAAAGAAATAACATCAACCACTTATCTCTACAGGCACCGCAGTTTCACATCATTTCACGGAGGACTAGCATCACAATTGAAAAAAACAAAAGGTCAGCTGTAGCAATCCTTCCATAACAGTTAATTTGCAACACCTTTCCCAAGCGAGACTAAAAAAAGAAAAGCAAAAAAGTACAGGACATCTACAAGATGTACATACAGCAAACACTCACACTATTTCCATCTCATTAAAAGCACTCCAAAACGTCCTGAAACTTTGTTGCAAATACTTCAAAACCTGGAGAAATTGTAGTCTAGGAGCAACAGTAACAGTACAGTGTCTTCCAGATTGTTCAGTTCTAAGAGACACTTTAAAAAAACCCCAGCACATTAGCTCAAGAATGAGCTTTATAGGAAGAATAAATTTTCTAAGGTATGCTGAGATGCAAGAGATGCACTAAAAATGAAGGAAAACAGTACAAGATAGAGCTGTTCTGAAACCTATAAAGTATAATTTTTTGAAGTGTGTACCATTAAGGTATTTTCAGAAATGCCTAAAACCACAGAAATTATCAACTACTATTTCATTCTAGAAATTCCCATCTTTCTGAAATAACAAATATATTTAAACAGCCTTATGTAGTAGCTGAAATCATCCAATTTCAAGAATACAATCACAAATCTCTCACTCATGTTATACAATGTAAGTATTCTCTACATAGCTGAATAATTCCCTGTATTTTCAAGAAACTGCACAAGATTAACAACAAACACTCCACTTCCCACCAAAACAATCCAAAACTTCAGTGCAACCAACAACTTTCATTTTCACATAAAGAGCAAATCAAAAATGATATTAAAAAACTTCAAGACTACTTTAAAGAAAACTATAAAATTGCTTTTATAAAAGCATCTTTTAAAAACTCTAAAGGCTCCAAACATTAACAGACTGGGAAATACAATAAAAGAGAATTGCAGATGCAGATGCAGTGCAGATGAAGAGAGTTGCAAAGCTGACATTTTATTCAAAGCAAACACCTCTTTTGTCACACCTACACCTTGCTGCAAAGCCCGAAAGCAGTGAACCGTACGGCTGTACCTCTAGCACAAAACCACAGACAGCATCAGCAGAGTGACAGCTCCACACACACAAGGCCTACCAACAAATCTGGGCACAGGGCTCATGTGTTAATGAGAGAGGCCATGGCAGAGGCACAGCTGCACCTCCAACAGCAGCACATGTGATCACTACTGCAAAAATGCAGCCCTTGGAAGCAGTCCCAGTAAGACTTCTGGAAAACTTATGCCGGCAATGCACACACAATAAAGTTGGGCCATTGACCCATCTACTAAATCCAGTAGTTTTTTGTATTGGGAGTGAGGAAAATAAAAATACTTTATGAAAACCTTACCCTTGGAGGATTTTTTTGTTTGTTTCTCTATGTTTAAGAAGAAAAATATTTAAAAATAAGTACTTCCCAATAATATTTTATATTTTTTAATGATTTTGCAATACAGATTTTTTTTCTAATTTACATTTTGATGTTTCAGATAAAAAGTATTCTTAAAGCATACTTGTAATTTTACCAAGGTGGTAGTAGAGGGAACACCAGCACAATTTTCTCCACTGCCATGGTTTAACCCCAGGCAGCAGATCACTACCCACAGTGGGATGGGGAGAAGAATCAGTAGGGTAACAGCGAGAATACACAGATACATACATACATACATATATATATATATATATATATGTATATATTTACACACACACATACATAAATCTCACAAAAACTTGAAAGAATTTAAAATAATTTTGCTGATTTAGAAAACTGTAATTTAATTGCATAATGACAGAATAATGGACAATTCCCAGAGAGACATAAAAAAAAAAAAAAAAAAAAAAAAAAAACTGAACAAACCAAATTTGGATGTAATGGAACAAGGAGACCGAACGGAGACAACAAGTTGGTGTCTGAGGATCACCTCAGCAAGACAATTTTTAGGGAAGGCCTCAGATACAACAGAACTTTTAATAGTTACTACTGAAAAATATTAATTTAAAAAAACAACTATACAAAACCAGGAAAAGGAAGAAAACAAAGCTAAGGACTCCTAAAACTACTGGGGCAAAGCTACACATAGTTCTGAAAAGCAGAATAGGATGTTCAAAATTAGCTACAATAACTACAACAAGTAACTATGTCTGAAGTTCAGACAAACACAGTTTTTATTATCATTCTGGATTAAAAAAACAATGATAGTTGAAAGGCCATAGCAAATTCTAAAATAAATAATGCTGTAATTCCCAGGATGAAAGTGCATAAAGTGAGTATGAATTATAAATTTGTAATTTAAGTGTAAAGTAAGTCCAAGTATAAATGTAAAAATGTATCCACCAGGGGGACTGATGTTGCAGTTCAAAACTCGTAAGAATTTAACCTTGACTCAAAAAAGATAGTATTTAGGATGATTTCAGCAGTTCTGTCTCCATGCCTATTCAATTTGCCCTGTAACATTGTTTACCAACAGCATTAGCATTTTGGACAATACAACTACCTGGAAGAGCATCTCCAGATAGCCACAGAGAGCACACATTTATATATGTGTTCCCAGGTATCGGTCACTATAGAAAGATGAGAAGAGGGAATGTAGACATTTGTAGAACTTATATCCTAATGATCTGACCTCTCATACTGAAAACTGTAACCTATGTAAGTTACAGTGAAGTTCTTTGGGAAACAAAAGTGTTTTCCCACAGCTTCAGAAATTTGACAAGTTCATTCTTCTAGCTTCATAAAGATAAAAAAGTGCAACTGAAATTTGCTGGAAAGGAGTTATATAAATAAAGATGCCTGCCTGTCATTCATTACTTCTACATAATCTTGTTTTAAGATTATGTTGTATACAAATAAAAATGTGTTTATATTATCTTTGATTGATGCAAATTACCACTATTTAAAAATAATGATTCTGACGGTTTTAAGGGATTTGCTTCACAGCATCATACTTATCATCTCTTTCAGTAAGCATCACAGCTCACTGGAAGAAGTATCATCAGTTTTGACTTATTGCTATCCTTAGTGAATGGATGAAGAATCTTAGAAAGTACAACATGAGTCAAGATACCAACTTAACAGATGAAGAACCTACAACGGATTCATCTGGAGTTTGCCAGTGCTCTCTTTGACACAAGATACCACCACACTAAAACAAATAAACAAACAAAAACCCCAACAAGAAAACAAACTACAGAAATTTCAGCTCCATTTAGGTAACTTTAATATCTAGCAGCCTATATTTTAGTGGAAGGATTTTTCACTCTAGTATCACGGACTTTGGCTTGTGACTAAAGTACTGTAATACCTAGTGATCCCAAAGAACAACTAAATATGGGTATTTCAAACAACTGAAAAGGCTCCATATTCAGCTATCAATTCCTGGTCATCAAGATTTTAATTAAAAGATCAAATAACTTATTCAACAACAAGAGCAGCCAAAAAACACACAAAAGACACAAAAAAGTGGAAGTGCCTACATTCTAGCTCAAAATTTAAAACTCACAACTTGCTGAAATTTGTTTGTATATTGCATTTAGGATTTCTGCATTACCTCCATCCATTTGGACATTCAATACCAGCATCTTCAACACCGAGAACAGTATTTGTTACAGTTCTTCCTAAGTTTGATGTACAACACTAACATGCAAGCCATTAATGCACAGGCATAAAAAGATGTCACATGAATGTATAAATAAATGCATTTAACCTTTATTAAAATGATATGCAAAATACATCATCTGCAAGTATCAAATGAATGATCACCTTATTAATGCTGACCAAACAGTAGAAAAAAGTTCTGTATCACCCACTTTTCCACTCATTGATTCCACCACTCACTTCTTTGTCATTGTATTAATCTACAGTATACACGTACTACACACTTTTATATATAGAATGTTTAATAAAAGTGGTAACAAATTACAGCTCAAAGAAATGCTTTAAGTGGTATAATATCTAATTTTATATCAATATTAAAACTGGAAGTTTTTTAAACAGTAGAGTAGGTACAGCCAATAATCAACCACATTTAACCTGACAAGAGTCAAAAAGTCTAATTATTGCAGCAATATAGATTACAACTCCAGCTGTTGGTGGCTTTTTAATGTGTATACACACACAATGTACATGTCAAATAAATGTACAGCATTGAAATGCAGTACCTTTCTAAAAAGAAAAAATAGAAAATAAGCAGAAAGCGGTGAAAACATACAGCTGACCTTATTAAGACACTTAAGAATTACTCTGATAGCAATCCTGGCAGGTGAAGGGAATACGGGATCTGTGGAACCTGAAATTATCCACCATGCATTTGCAATTCCCTATAGCTTGGGCAGGGAGCTTGTCACCACTACAAAGTCAATGCCGCCACCTAAGGGTGACAGCACCGCACTGTGTTTACAGACACAGTACTTACATAAAGTTATATTGAAAATTGAAGACCGCACTGTGGTTCTAATGCCTTTACAGAAGATACGTGTAGCTGATTTATGCACACGTACACAAGTTTTGCCTTTTTCCCTTCTATTAAGATCAAACTTGGCATAAACGTTTCACTGCAGTAACACTATTATAGAAACTCCCAGGTCAAAATGCAACGGATCTAAACAAAAAAAGACAAAAGACAAAAAAACCTGAACTCTAAGGTTTCTAAGAAATTGACTGAATCATTTTATGTTGTTAAAAAAAATAATAAAGTAAATGTTTCAGAAGAGCTTGTCAAAAGACAAACTTTTCCATAACATTTTTACTACCAGACAGATGTCTCATGTCGTTTTCATGAAAGCATCACTTCCCACACCTCATTTTAGTATCAGTAAAGCTGTAAAACACATTTTTAAAATGCTGAACCTTACCTTTATGGTACATTAGGTGGTTCTGGTGTGTATGTAAAGTGTTTGAGAAACTAAAATACAAGAGAGACTTCATCCTTACTAGTGCATACTACCAGCATGCTATCTGCACAAGGTTTTTGCTTTAGAAATCTCTAACTTAGTACTTGACAGAAGATGAAACATCATTATCTGAAGCTATGATATAAAGTATACACAAGAGAGAAATCCATCTCAGTATGTACAGAGTCCTTTACTGTGAGGGTGGTGAGGCACTGGACAAGGTTATCCAGAGATGCTGTGGACTGCCCCTTGCCTGGAAAGGGACAGGTTGCATGGGGCTTTGAGCCACCTGACCTACTAGAGTAGTGGTAGTAGGGTTGGGCACACACCTCTTTAAGGTTCCCTCCAACCCAAACCATTCCATGACTCCCCAGTCTTCCTAAATATGTATATAAACTTTTAGCAAGTAACTACTTATTGAGAGATGCTAGTCATTCAGCATAAACAAGTTCTAAGTAGGATGAGCTACATGAAGTTACAAAGCTGTGAGATTTAGTGTGTTGCTTGCTTAGCATCAGTAGCTGGATTTGCTGAAGCCTTAGGCCAGAAGCTGTGAACTTAGACCTACATATGCTTTCAGCCAGAATAATTAATTTGCTTAGTCATCTTCCTAGGAACTGGTACAGTGCTGTGTTTTAGCTTTAGTATGAGAAGAATATTGATAACATAGTGACATTTTGGTTGTTGCTAGGCAATGTTTATTATATTAAGACTAGTGGTTTTTTAGCTTCCCATCCTCTGCCAGTGTGCATGTGCACCTGAAAAAAAAAAAAAAAACAGAAAATAAGGAGGCTACAGTTGTCAGCAGAAGCTGTAACTCAGTGACACAAGATATCAAGGGCCTGCCTGTGTGGTGGACATGGAGAAAGAAACCAGAAAAGTGCCAGAAGACCATAAACCAAAAATCACCATTAGATCAAGGCATGAGACAAGTGTGTGAGAGGTGGAGGCGTAAGTCATAAGGGTATAATTGCCTGGGGTTTTCTTTGTTCTGAGTCTCTCTTTGAAGGCACCCAATCTTTGCTGACATGATGCTGTATCTCTGTTAAACCTGTTATTTTTATAAATCCAGTGTCTGAGATTCTACTGCAGGAAACCTAGGTCACATCTGAAGGAGAAGGAGGTGCTTGTGTCTGCAAAGAAAACCAGAAATGGGGTCCTTCTGAACATGGGGGTTTAATTGTAAAAATAGTCATTAAAGGGGAAAGTCTGGAACAACTACAGCTCTTTTCAAAACCTAAAATAAAGAAATAAAGTTGTTCAAAAGTATTTTAGGAAAGTATGCCTGTAGAAACATGGGAAATCAATTCTTTTTCTGAAATTTCTTCAAGTAGAAGAAGTTTTCAGCAACCACATGTAAAAAGACAAATAGCATATGGAATATATTGTGGGGGATTGAAAAGGACAGGGAAATTACATTCTTTTGGAATATTTTTCCCAAAAAAATTCTTTCATTTACCTGTTACCATTGAAACAAAGTAGTTATTTCCATACATTCTAAACATTTGACACTGCACAGTTTATATGCCTTAAAATATTTTCTTCCTGAAACAATTTTCCTAGGTTAAAGTCAAAGCAAATACTCTCTCCTCTCAATGTTTGTGACACAAGGCACAATGCTGAAGTAAGTGTTTTGTAGATGACAGGTATGAAACAGGAAGGGCTCCCAAGTGGGAGGGGAATATCATTAAAAGACAAAAATAAATTTATCAGCTTACACAATACTGTTTTCAGAAAATGTAAGAATTAAGTTAATTTTTAGTATGCATTTTATACTAAGCTGATTCCAATCAATGCTGTAAAAGTGCATGTTAACTGTTTAAATGTGTGACAAAACTGTAATATTCTGTTTAGTCTACTTTAATTCTTTTTTACTGAAACTAAAGCATATTTTTCACATATCTTAAGCATTGTAGTTTCTATCAAACATAGCATCACAGTTAACTAGAATTTAAACTCTTGTCTGCTGCAAACTGCAAAGGTAAGCAAACACTTACAGAATACTCATCTTAAAAAACTGCTAAATAGCCACCTGTAAAATATGTACTTAAAAAGTGTCATCACATGTCAAGCATACTGCCAACTGGGCCAAAACTTGGTTATCTTGAAATTGAAGACTCAAGAGTCTAACAAAGAAATAGAAACACGGTCAAGTTATATTCTAACTGTCTTAATGAACATATTTGGGAACCATCAAATGTATTATTTGCCTTTAAGGATCCACTTCACAACATTATTTTATTGGAAAGGAAGAAGTGCTGCCATAGCAGCTACTATAGTAGCTTGTAAAAGAGAAAAGAGAGCAAGGGAACAAAGTATAGAGGTAGGAATGTTGTCATTCTCTTACAATATCTGAAACTCCACCTCTCTTTACCTTTAGAAGCTCTCTCTCATTACCCATATCTAGTTCACCACAAAAAAAAAAAACCCGGACACTGGGTGGAATAGGAAGGAACAAACTTGTAACTACCACCTGTTAACTTTCAGCAAGCACTGTATTATGATTTTAGCCATTATGTTACCCAGTTAAGGACAATAAATTAAAAAGAAAATAGTGTGTAAAATCAATTTAGTTAAGTGGAGAAGGTTTTAATCCAGCTCTATATTGAGCTCCTAAATCTAGATTTCCTCTATTCGAAATAAGGAAAATAGCTTGTACAAAAACTTCTGGAGATAACCCTTTCATTTGGGCGCACAGTAATCACTGTAATCACTGAGTTCTGCATCTCACAAAACCTTTAAAACATTTTAGGACTCCACCCTTCTACTGCAATAAAAGCCATTCAGGTGAAGTACCCTCCATTCTGTGTCTCAGCTAGAGTATTAAACTTTAGTGTGGAACAGTATTCTGACTTTGCATCTAAGCTAGGTACTCTTTGTGTCAGGTGGAAAGATTAAAAACAGCAAATGGTACAAAGATAACAATGAAATTAACCCACCAGCTTCATTCAAATTGAACATTCACATAATGCAAATACAGAAGTTACAGCGTACCATACCAGTCACAACCATAAAGTAAGAAATCCAATTAAACTCAGCCAAGAAATTAAGACATTTACTAGTTTTGTCTGGACAGAGCTATAACCTGTTCTTCCATTTACACTGAAATTATGTGAGATTATTCAATTGCATCAGACTGCTTGGGGGTAGATCAAGGGAGACCACACAGTGGCACTTCATAAGTCCTACAATTTTTTTTTTTTTTTTTTTAACTAGGTTCCCAATTTGGCCAGCATGTTTCAGAGAAGAGGCTCAGCATATAATTTTCTGTCATTCAAAGGACAGAGGAAAAATAAACATGTTAAACATGTTTTGAATAGATACAAGTCCTAAACAGTTATGTAAATAACAACAACCTTCTGTTGTTGAGTTAACCATGCAACATTGACTTTTTCCACCTGCGTCCTTTGTCCCATTTATTAATTGCAGCTTTTGCTTATTAGCATGACATAATCAGCACTTCAAAGATAGGAAAAGGTCTATTTTTCTATGAAATGTCTAGCATACTCAGCAATCAGAACATAAATTCTCCTTTCTCTGCTTCTGCTCAGCGGTCTGATAATGGAGTTACTTAGCAACAGATGAAGCAACTGAACTGTGTTGCCTGATACACACACATTTTACTGCAAAGTAACACTCACAAAGGCATCATTCAGCTGATGGTTGTCTCTGCCTAGATGTATTTTTGAAGTGTAAAATCCATTAGTGTGAGACAAACCTATATGAAAACTCAACCATCACGTACTATCTGTAATGCACTACACATTTTGAGATTAACAGAAATTGCCTGTAAGAGTCACATACATGATTTTAAGCACCTCTGAGAAAGGAATAAACAAGAAAATGCAAAACACAAGACTATTACATTATTTACATGGATGCTACAGTAGTTGCTTAAAAGGGGAGGATAGGAGTCCTCTTTCTAGCATACTGACAACGTATGAACTTTAAATACACAGACCAAGCCCTTGTACGTCAATTACACTTTTCTTGCCCCAGAATGAGTACTTATTCATTTTGAAAATACACACACACCAACATATATCTCCACAAACCACCTGCTTCACCAGAGGAGCAGGAAGTATTACATGCCACACCAAATATTAAGGAGATTTTTTTAGAAGGGAGAAAAGTAACCCACAGAATTTGACAAACCATTTGCCAATCATTACTCCCTCTTAAGGTAATTCCACAACTAAACAATCCCTGTATTTTTAATTTATTTTGGCATGTAAAATTTTCTATTTTACAACTACATGAGAACCTCTTAAAAGTTGTCTTCGTTCATCACACAAAACTACACAGCCAGCAAGATCTGAAAGTCTCTCGTCCCCAGTAAAGTGAAAGCACAGCAGCTCCTTCAGCTTTGTCATCTAATGGCATTGTTCAAGTGTTATTTTATTCTAAGGATTCAACACACTGGAGTTCATAACAGCTTCAAAACTTATTTCATTTGTACATATGAAGATCTATGAATCTGAATTTGAATTTTACAGAGCTACACCAAGTTTGCCCCAAGACTTTTTCTTCCCTGTGAAAAATTAAGAATGGGTGGGAATTTAAGTACAATTAGGTACTAAAAAAAAAAGTAAATTCATGAAAAACTAGGCAAAAATTCAGTTTTGGTAAGTCACTAGACAAATTACTAGAAGAGGCAAAATTGAGAGAAATTTCCTATTTATTTGACAGCAAATATTTTTGTCTTATTTGCAATTAAAAATCAATGTTATGTTTTCAACAATGAAGCAATCCAGTAGAGTGTAAGTTAAGAACACATTTCACGGTTGCCTTAAAAAGGATTAAAAAACTTCCTGTGCTCCATTTCAACCAGGAACTTCGATGACATTTCAGATACTAAAACCACAAAGTCTTTAAGTGCTAATAACTGCAATAACAACTTCTTAGGTTACATTTCACACTATAAAGAGAATAAAAACTTGAATGATGAGAACTCTAAGATGCATCTACAAGGAAAGCTAAGTTAATACCTTGCCTCCATATTTTCCAATGATCAAGCACTTATGCAGATATTTAAACACACTATTTTCTTAATTACAATTAAGCCATCTTTCACATGCAACTATGCAAATCTTGAAGGTTTTCCTCTTCCTTTCAAAGACAGATAATTTTAATTAACCCACCTTTCTCTTTCCAGAAAAGGAAGGAAGACATTTTTACTTCCAGACTTCTCAGATAATTTATTTTTCTTTTTCATATTTAGAGTTTTTTATGTATTAAAGTAAGAAGGACTAGCTTTGACAGTATTCAAGATTGTGTTTCAATACAAGAGGAGAGGCGTGCCCTTCTTCTGCATTTAAACTACACAGAAATCTCAGTTTAGGTCTCTATCTCCTATTTTTCAACTTTCTACAGTTCTGATCAAAACCAATAACTGGCTGCCTTTTTTTTCTTTGTTGATTTAAGAATGGTTTATATTAAAAAAACCCAATCTTTAGCATTACCATTTCTTTGTCTTTTTGAAGCCAAATATCAAATGATTCTTGAATACAAGGTATGCTGTTTTCTTACAAACACAATTTATTTGTTCCAATTCAGCACTTTTGAAACAAAGGTTATAACCACGATGTTAGCCGAAAGTTAAAAATTCAACTGCAAACAAGTTTTACTTTCTCGCAAGAAACAAAATTTAAAAATAAAATGAAATTTAGAAAAAAACCTAAGTCAGTGTTATGCTATACCATTTGCAAGCCACTCTCTTTCTTCATTAGAAACCATCATTCCGGAGACTGCTTAGAATAGGATGTAAGATTTTGTTACTTCTCAACAACTTCCTTCTACTAGCTTAGGCACACTACTCCATCCTGATGAGAAAGTGACATATTTCAAGAAAATATTATCAGCGTGTATCACTTGTAATCAAGAACCTAAGCTCCAAAAATCCTTTTGCTGTTTGCACTTTTTACTGCACTTGTAGAAACAAAATAATTCGATATGAACTAAGTATTTTCCTATACAAACCACACCCCTCTCAAACAATTACTTGTGAAATACCATGTTAAAAACAAAAAGTTGTATGTTTCACTTGTACTTTGCATCACCTTCTGTGCCATCTCAGTAGAATTGCAATTTTCACAGCCAGGAACATTTTTAAGGAATTCACTTGCAAAAAGCAGCCATTCTAAAGAAAATTTTTAAAATATAAAGGGCAAGAGAAAACTTTGACAATCAAAAAATGCTTTGGGAAGAATAAAATCGTGATGTACTTACTAATTTGTTTTCTTGCATATATATTCTTTGCAGCTTCAAACAGCCTTTAGCTATAATGATCATTCCTTCATCTGAGATCTTGTAACATTGCCCAAAATGTATGTCTTTCAATTCCCTGCATTTTGAACCGAGCTGCAATTGATGAAATCAAAGGGAAAAAAACAATAGAATTTGACTGAAATGAAGAGATGGGAGAAAATATTTGACTGCAATGAAGTGATGGGAGAAAATTTTTTTTTTCTGCTTCTCCACCCCCCCATTAAAAATTATCTTTCTTTTCAGGTTTTGAAACACTGTATGCAAACAAGAAAGATTCTAATTACACACATGACAAAATGAAGTTGCTAACTACTGTCAACAAAACAGAACTAAGAGCAGCACATAAGAACTAAGTTATTTACTGTGTTTACAGGTAGCTAACAATGCCTTTATGCTCAACAGCTTATTTGATTTACCCTAAGTCCCAAATGCTCCTTTAACACTCTCTGAGAGTTGATGAAACCTTCCTGCACATCCAACAAATAAAGATCTTAATCACCTTCAGTGTTCATGAAGCAAAAATGAGTCATTTAAACACAGGGCTTGAATAGCAACCAAGCTCGGGAAAATTCAATACAATAGAGGTGAAGTATAGAATGTCACACTGCACACGTAACTACAAAAGTGATCATTCAATCCCTGGGTATTAAAAAGAATTAAAAAAGTATGTGCAGTCTCTAGAGAGCAGCATTTACTGCACCAAAAAAAAAAGTCTTCATACATCAACTTTTAAAACAGAAGATTTTTTGTAATTTTTATTAAATCCTATGAAAGTGTATTTTCTTGTTGCTAAACTGAAATATATTAAGTTTACAGAAGGAATTTGTGGAATGGATGGTTACCTGCTTCAGGCCTTCATCAGTGAGTCTGTCTTGATTGCCCACATGCACTTTCTGAAGAAGAGGACACTGAGAGGCAACTGCAATAATAGAGGTGTCAGAAAGCTGTTTACACCTGTAGGCAGTATATCTTAAGAGCCCAGGACATTTAATTGCTAAAATGCATACTCCTGTATCAGATACATTGCGACAATCAGAAATATTGATTTCAGTAATATTCTGGCTTCTTGATGCTATTTTTTCCAACAGCTCATCAGTGACCTGCAAAGAAAAAACAAATACTCACATATAACTTTTTCCATAAAGATCTTTAATGTCATTAGGAGAAAAATGGCTACTTATAAGATACATTTCCATGAGCTTTAGGAAAAATTAAACTATACCTCCTTTACAAATACTTCCTTATGGCTGAATATTTTACTGTAATTGGTTTGCTTCAGAGGGGTGGGGTTTTGATAGAAAATGGTCAATTGTGGGAAAGCTAGTTCTGACATACTATGTAGTCTGTAGCTAGATGGTTTCATGATAAAGCTCACAGAGGCAGAGGCAATAGCTCAACAAGTACAGAAAATACAGGCAGCTGCCGGACTTTATGTCACCACAAAAAGAATCCCAAATGGTTGCCCAGCTTGACAGAAGTTCTCAAGTACCAGACTGAGCTCCAGAGCTAGGAGGGAAACCACAGACCTACTTCTCTTTTTAGCCATGAACAGACTATCTGTGATGTCCAGGTATTAGAAAGATAAATTACTTGTTGGTAGAATTGCCTTATTAAGGTTTAGGGCTTGATGTGCCTTAATGACCCCAACTCCTAGGGAAGGTTAACAAAGCTTAGGGAGACTAATGTACTACTGACAGTGGACACAAAGAACACAGAATTCACAGACCACAATGACATTTGGCAGAACTTCTTAGATAAGGAAGAAACTGAAAAAGCCAACCCCACAACTGTGTTGAATCAATTCCAACTGAGTAAAAGGCAATTCTGGCAAGGAGATATGGCAAACACCACAAAAAAACCAACCCAAGAAAGCCACCAAACCAAAAGACCAGAAAAACTGAGTATGTGGACTAATTAGCATAAGAAGTCCAGAAATCATTTAAGCAACAGAAAGTAGAATACCAACTAATAAAAGAACTATGTAACTTGTAGCCACCAAACATTACTGTCTTTGTTTACTGAAATATATGTGATTTCACATTGATAATCATTTGTGCCCTATGGCAATTGTGCCAGTCTTCATTCTATTATGTTTCTTACTTGTAGTAATGCTGTATGGAAGGGCAGTGTTTCAATGTCTTAAAACTTTTCTCTTTTCATTTTAATATATTAGCAAGTATGCTCCATTTAATCAAAGGGAGAACTGTTGAGGAATACACTCAGTGCACATAGCTCAGGGTGCAGTTGAGCTCCAGGTGGCATAGCCAGAGGCAAAAGGCCATGAACTGGTGCCAGCCCTTAGTACAACAAAGGACACAAAGACCTGTGGCGCAGCCAGGTGAGGGACACTTGGAAATACAGCAGGAGCCAAGAGCACAGATGTACCCATGCACAGACTATGAGAGTACAAAAGCACCAGGGTCCCTTTGTTGGGCCCCTCCTCCTCCAGCCTGAGGTGTTATTCTGTTGTTGCACAATGATTACATTTTTTTAAGGAGCCAGAGGTCTGAGACTGCTGTGAGAAATCTGAAGTCGAGGCAGTAAGGAAAATGGGCTGACTGTGGGGTGTGCAGGAAGCCAAGCAGGGCATCCATCACCTCCCTGGGGCCGCCTCTGCAGAGGGGCTTCAGTCCCAAGCAGGTGGTGCCAGTGTGGCTGACAGAGCAGCCCCTGGATGCTCAGACAGTAAAGTTTCCTTATCACCTTTGAAAAAAAACATTCCATGCATTTTGTATCTGTACATACTGTAGTCAGACAAAGTGACAATAATCTTAAAAGAAAACAATCCCACCATTCAGAAATATTTAGCCATCATTTGGCAGCTTTAACCAAAGAGGACAAGAGAGCAACATGAATCCCTTTTGATTTTTGTCTTACACAGCTGAGGAAAAGTCTTTCCTGCGTTCAAAATTGTTTTTGTTTGTATCAAGTCAGATCTTTTTTCTTGCTCTTTCATCAGGCAGGTGTTAAAATAGAAAATAACTGTGTTGGTTTTGTCTGGGGTAGAATTTTCTTCACAGTGATTAGTATGCAACTATGTTTTGGATTTGTGCTGGCTTTCTTATTGCTCAACAGAGACTGCACAGAGCCAAGGCTTTTCACCTGGCCACACTGGCAAAGAGGCTGGGAGGTTGGGAGGGAACACAGCCAGGACAGGCAATCCCCAACTGACCAAAGGGATATTCCAGACAATGTGGCATCACAGTCAGGGGTAAGTCAGTCAGTCAGTGAGAGGAAGAAGGAGGAAGGGGGGGACATTTCCAGTGATGGTGTTTGTCTTCTCAAATCATTGAGAAGTGTCTTCACAAGCATGATGGGGCCCTGCTCTTCTGGGGATGCCTGAGCACCTGCCAGCTCAGGTAGGAAGCAGTGAATTAATTCTCTGTCATGCTTGTTTTGTGTATGTGTGTGTAATTTTGCTTTCACTATTAAATTCTTTAAACTCATGAATTATGTAGCTTTTATTCTTCCAGTTCTGTCCTCAACCCTACTGGTGGAGGAATGAGAAAAGGCTGGCTACCTGGGCCTTGGCTGCTGGCTGGGATTAAACCACACCAACGACAAATTGCAAAGAAAAAAATAATCCTTCTTCAAATGCAACCATCCAGTTGTTATTTCTTTGCACCCTGTATTTCCATTAAATGCTCAAGACGCAGTTTATAGACCCCCACAAGTCACTACTCAACAAGAAACCCAAGGGCAGTAGCCAAACAATACTGGCATCCCCAAAGCTTTCCAAGGAGGGAAGCTACCCTGTACAATTTAAGGCTAGGCTCCTAGGGATATCACTAAATTAAATCCACAAATATTTCATTCTAGGATTGGCTAAAAGCCTAAAAAAAAACCAAAACACCAAAAACAAAAAAACAGTCTCTTTTCTTATGAGTAGGAGCCATACCAGCTGAAGAAGAAAATAAAGAAAATTTGTTAAAACAAACAGAGCAAGCACCACATGTGACCATTCTTCCAACTACAGCATCCTCAGAAATGCTCATGTTTGTCTTTGAATTAATAAGACTTCTCACAGCTTCAGACCACTTGATGCAGAGCTGAGACAGGTAACCCACAACCCATTTCAAATAGCAGTTTTGTGGTCACACTGTTTAGTAACTGATCTCAGACAAAACACTATATTTAAAGGAACCATCTAAGAGACCAGACATTTTCAGTGAATAGCAGAAAAATCCATGCAACTACAGATATCACCATTTAATGTGTTTCTTTTGTTTACCCCTGGTCAAAAGTACAAGTTCCAAGGACAAATTCTGAGTCATGAAAACAATTATTCCACAGTGATATTTTCATACCTGCTGACGACTACTGAGATCCAGTTGCTTCCAAAACTGAAAATCTAAACAGAGGTCACGCCAATATTTACAGACTAATGACACTGAAAGGCAACGCTCATTCAGAGATAAGTTGGAAAATATCTGTAAAGAAAGAAAAAATAAATTTGTCACATGTAATAATATTTTAGAGACAGAAATATTTTATTATCAATATATCTTGTAAAAGACTGAAAAGTATTAGCATGCATTATAATACACAGATTTACAACTTGCCCCCCTCTTGATTAGTCAGAGACAATAACAAAAAAACCTACATCCCACAAGAACTGACAATATTAGTAAGTCATATTAGCCAACAATATAATCAACAATAGAATATATCCTAAGTACTCATTTCAGAAGTGCTTCTAAAATGGCACACCTAAAGAATTACAAATTAGCTCAGTGTTATTTGCAAGCCATTTAAAAAGTGCTTTCATTCGCATCCTGAAATGGATGGGAAACCTTTCTTTTATTTTTTAACTGAACTGGTAAGAAGAGTCTTAAAGGTATTAAAACATCAGGTCTTGTGGGAAGGGGGCATGGGATGGTAGAGTACATTAGCAGAGTAAATCAGTGTCATAGAAGAGAACTGAAGCACAAAATTAGCCTTCTATACCCCAAGGTTTCGTGCACTATAGCAGCTGGCAAAGAAAGAATAAACTGTAACTTTATAGCAAGACCATAAATTGCCATAGCATGTATTACATTCATCCTTTTCTTAAAAACACTGTTGTTTATTAATAAATATAAAATGAGTGTCTGTCAAGAGCTCCCATGAAGGTACCCTGTCAGCACAAATGAACTTAAATCTACATGTGATCCTATAATGAGAAAAGGCAGTAGTGGCATTATACCTACACAGGAGTACAGTCTGTAAAACATGCAAAACACTGATCTGAGGACATCAAGTACTAAATAGAAGTACTATTGCCCATCTCAGGCAATTTTCTCAAGAAAATATGAAAATACTGGAGAGTGTCCATAGGAAAGCACTGAAGTCTAGCAAACATGAAAACATTCAAGGAAACTACTAGTACTGTTTAGCCAAGGAAAAGGGATGGCAAAGGAAAAAAATAAGAGGGAGTAATGAAGCATTGAACTATAATGGTGAATTAAAGAACTTTGTTTATTGGGTGGTCTTTGGAACAGACAAGACAACAAACTGTCGAGAATAACAACCATTAACTGTATCCCTTGTTCTACGGGATGGCTTACCCCAGCAGATTTAAATATGTATATCCCAATAAGACCCCTTGATAAAGCAGAGCTCTAATAAGAGAGGAGGGGGTCAAATTCATGACACTCTGTACATGCTTGCATGATTTATCATTCTCCTCTTTTTCTAGCTATGAGAAACTTGCAATCTCTTATGCAAGACACCTCAGTGTTGAAGGATTGTGCATGAACCCCATTTCCCCGCAGGCCTTTGCTTGGCTATTACTAGAGTCAGTGTCTCCTCCTCATTAGGCAGCCAGTTAAACACAACAGACAGAAGAGCAAACAATCACTGCCTGCTTTCTCCCTGCAGTTCATACTGGTGAAACCATGCGAGGACCAGGAGGTGGCTGCAATCAGCACTCAAAAAGTACCATCACCCACAGTCAAGCAGAAAGCAAGCACTGAATAGTAAGTGGTAATTTGGCATCTGACATTTCCAGCGAAAGTGTAATTCTAAACATGAGAAAAGGTGACAGTCTGATGATACTCAGTAATTCTAAGTTAGTAAGAGCAATAGGAAACTTGAATTCCTGCTACCAGCATGAAAAAGAAGACTGAATCTTTTAACAGTTATAAAAATCTTAGAATAGAACAAAGCAACATGATCCACGTTATGTTTAGACAGACATTTGACTGACTCCAATTAATATTAACAAAGGATATCAAAGTTGGCATTGTAAAATACTTCAACTAATCTCTACTCAAGTGGGACATAAATATGTTTATTTGTGGAAATAACACCTTTGAGAAATCAAAGCTTGCAGTACTGAAGAACACAGTAAACCTAGTACAGTAAAGACTGTTGCTAATACAGCTGCCACTGTTAAAATGAAAGCCCATAAATAATTTCTGTATTTTATTTTGTTTATCCTGTTTTGGCATGGCTTGGTCTTGAGAGCTGGGGGGCTACAAAGGCAGATTCTCTGAGAAGCTGCTAGAACCTTCCCTCACATCTTACAGAGCCAGAGTCAGCCAGCACCCAAGATGGAGCCACAGTGGCCAAGGCTAAGACAGTCAGTGATGGCAGTGGCACCTATGGAACAACATAAGAAGGAGAAAAGAAATGTCATTGAGCAGAAGCAAGTTGCAATCAAAGACAGAGTGAGAATATGTGATGAAGAAGGAGCAGCAAAAACAAGGTAAGATGAACTGACTGTAACCCCTACTCTGGTCGTCCTGAACGGCTGGGGGAAGGAGGGAGAAAATTGAGTGCCGACAGGCCCAGGAAAGATAAAACATTTAGGAAAGATCTAGGTTTTTCTTCTCATTATCATACTCTGATTTGATTGGTAATAAATTCAACCAATTTCCCCAAGTTCAGTCTGTTTTGCCCATGACAGTAATCACTGAGTGATCTCTCCCTGTCCTTAATTCATCACCCTTTCCTCATGTTTCCTCTCACCAGTCAAGGAGGAGAGTGCCAGGGCTTTGGAGGGGAACCTATTGTTCAGCCAGGATCAACCCACCACGCTACCATCCCACCAAAAGCTGAAAGCCCTTACAAATCACAGACCTACTGCTAACCTGTTTCTCCTGCATGAAGCAGCTGTAGCAACAACAAAACAAAAAAGAAAGAAGTTTGATTAAATACTTGACACAAACAGCACTGCTGCATAGAAAATATTCTTAAAAATGTCCAAAAGCATTTGTAGTAATCCTTTAGTCCATGCTGTACTAAAGTCTAGAAGCAGAGACAAGGAGTACAAGTGCTGCAAACTGACTTCTTAGAAAACAGTGAGGCCATCAGGACGAGAAGAGAGACCCAAATCATTGCAGAAGTTGCAGCATGCTCAGGAGTAGCCATGTGAGTTACAAAAGCAGTATGTGTTCAAAAACAAGGCCTTGCCAGTTTTATTATCTGTAGTAGCTCTAAAAGTTCCAGCTATAAAGGATGCTGAATAATGCCGTGTAAAACAACAGCTTATCTTCAGAGCTTGCAATTGTTAAAAGATGACATATTGAATTACACTAAATTGAATTTAGTAGCAAGGACTATACACATCCCAGGTGGTGGCACATCACCCTTACATTAAGTGATTAGCTGAGCTGATGATTCAAATACTACACTAGTGCATAAAACACTTTGACTCACATTGATGACTTCACCACTTTTTCATTCAGTATTATTCTCTAGACACAAACTGATATTGTGGCTTAAAATTTCTAATTCCCAAGGATGTATAAATACAGCTGAAAGCTAAAACCATTCCCACCCACAAGCCTGTTCATTTAACTCCTGCTTGTAGTAACTTGGATGTAGATAACTTGGATGGCAATGGTTCTACTAGTTAGGATTTAGTTCTGAGGATTGTACTCAAATATCTAAACTTACATCCACCATTCAGTTTGCTCCCCCTCAACTCTCTAATCTCTCTTCCAAACACCAGAACATCCTTCAGCACAGCAAAGGAAAAAAATTATTATCTTTTTATAGAATCATTTTACATTATTTTCTCTGTTGGCAAAAGGCAGGGGTAGAGGAATCAGAGTTCTGGAAAAGGCGCTCCCTTTCTCTCATCTCACCCTCTTTCAGCTCAAATTCCTAATGCAGATGTCAGTTTCTCCTGGTTCACCCTTTCATATCATTGTTAAGATTAGTGGATTTATTTTTAGTGGATTTCCTTTCAATGGCTGCAAGAGAATCTCTGAGCCTTCAGGCTATATCCCATTTAAGGATACCTGATCTTCCCCACTGACAGCCTTATCATATCTTCCAGACACAGTAAATTCTTTAACCACAAGCTCTTGCTTTGAAATAAAACTGTTCACACAGTCTCATTAAAGACCAGCAAATGCCTTCCTTGCCTCAGTCTTCAACAGCAAGACTGGTTACTCTCCAGATGCCCAGCCCATTGAACAGGAAGACAGGGACAGAGAGAAAAATGAAGTCCCCCGTAATCTAAGGGGGAACAGTCAGTGACCCACTACACCACTTTAGACCCACAGAAGTCTACAGAGCAAAATGGAATCCATGGGCCCCAAGGGAGCTCATGGAAGTGCTCGCCAAGCCACTTTCCATTATTTATGAGCAGTCCTAGCTGCTAACAGGGGCATTTTCAGTTGACTGAATGCTACAACACGTGATGTTCATCTACACAAAAGGCTTGAAGGAAGATCCAGGGAACTACAGGATCAGACCTTGTAGTCAGACCTTGGTCCTGGATAAGGGTATGGAGTAGATCATCGCAAGTGTTGTTACATACAGGACAACCAGGAGTAAGGCCCAGCCAGCACAAGTTTGTGAAAGGCAGGTCCTGCTTTACCAACCTGGTCTCCTCCCATGACCAGGCAACCTGTGTGGTGGAGTAAGTGAAAGGCTGTGTATTTTGTCTGCCACAGTTTGCTTTGACACAACACTCTCCTGGAGAAACTGTCTGCTCATGGCTTGAATGGCGGTACTCCAGAAACAATATGGGAACAGGACCAGGGCCGTCACCATTCCCCTGTGCTGGGCACTGGTGAAGCCACACGTCAGTCCTGTGGTCAGTTTTGAGTCCCTCACTATAAGAAAAACCCTGAAGTGCTAGTGTGTGTCCAGAGGGCACTGGAGCTAGTGAAGGGTCTGGAGCACAAGTCAGATGGGGAGCAGCTGAGGGTTTTCAACTTTGAGAAAAGGAGGCTCAGAAGGAACATTATTGCTCTCTAAAACTGCCTGTAAGTAGGGTGTAGCCAGGGGGATTCAGGGTCTCCTCCCAGGTGAAAACTGACAGAACAACAAGAAATGGCCACAAGCTGAGACAGCAGAGGTTTAGTTCAAACATCAAGAAAAATTTCTTCACTGAAAGGATTATCCAGGACTGGAACAGGCTGCCCAAGGCAGTGGTGGAGACACCATCCCTGAAAGTATTTAAAAGACATGTAGATGTGGCACTTAGGGGCATGGATTATTGCTGGACTTGGCAGTACCAGGTTAACGGTTGGATTTAATCATCTTAGAGATGTTTTCCAACCTAAGTGATCCTACATCAAAAGAAAATACAAAAATGCAATGCCCATGACAGTAAAAGTCAACTAACAGATACAGGAAGTTTTCAGTCAATCTGAATTTCACATTCAATTTGCTTCACTCAATTCAAAGTCTAATTTTATGTTGATAGACATACCCATACAAATCCTTTACAAGAGAAAAGCCACACTGTTTTACCTTTAAACAGCAAAACACAGCTAATTCCACAGTACCCCATGTGAGTCAAGCCACCATTCTGAATCAGGTGATGTCCAATTGATTTTAAACTAGCTAAACCAAGTCCTTGCACAGCACAATTCAGACCACCAAAAAAGTGCCTGACCAAGTTTTGCTGTTTTCTTCAACTTTTTAGAATATTTTGTTAGACAAAGGATGAGAAAAAGGAGAAAGCAAATGCCAATTAATATTAGTGAAGGGTCCAACCAGAAAAACTAGAAATAAAGTATTTCTGTGTAATTTTCTTCTTTACCACTAAGTCCTTGCATAATGGGCCTCAGACATTATACCCTTAACACATCCCCACTGTTTCTATATTAAATGTATGCTAGAGAGTTCAACCTGTGTGTTTAAAAAGGATTATTTTGAACATTTGTGTGAAATGTTAGAGTATTTCAGCGGGAACAGAGGAGAAAAAAAAAACCAAAACAGCAAAACAAAAAACACCACAAAGCATCCTATAAAAATGTTTTTTTAAAGGAATAAAGATTAGTTTAAAAAAATCAGAAACACAAGTACTATATTTATTTTGTGTGTCTTTAAATATTTTGTAATTTTGGCCTTGAATCAAGTTCCTCAACTGAATCAAGTGAAGAAGAAAACTGCACTTCTAATCAAAGGATATTGTGAAAAGTCAACCATATCCAATTAAGTTACTATGAAAGGAAGCTTAGTAGTACAAAATTGTTTATGTGGTTGCTAACACAATATCCTCAGCATGAAGTTTTCTAAGTAATTCACATCACCAAGATCAAATATAAAGTAAACATAACCATAATTCAAGAAATAATTTTAACTTATCAAAAGAGAATCTAAATCTAAAAAAATTTTAAACCATAATCAAGGAGTTAGACTTATTGATTGCATATACTAAAGAAGCTTTTGCCTCAGAAAAGGATGTAAGAGAATTCAGTTGATTGCTAATACCATTCTTTAAAAAGATACTAACTTTAAGAAACACATATAGCTTTATGGACATGAACAAAATATAGGCCCCACAGCAGAAGACACTGTAAAATGTGAATCTACACACCCCCTAATTCTGTCTATCATTTTCATTTGAAAGACATTGTTTCATTTCTGTGAATGAAGCTCTCCTCTATCAATAAGAAACTTTTGTATTCAAGAACAGGTATCTACAAAATTGTTTTCATTACACTGCATCAGGCAGATTTGTTTGAAACCAAAAAGCTTAATGAATTAACAACAAAGGAACAATAAAATGTACACTCAAGCATTTAATGGTGCCTAAGTAACTTGAGATATTCATTCTTGGAAAACTGCTCATTTGTTTCATCAATTTTTTCAGCAACTAACTACAATTTCATTAACAAAAATATTTCTCAATTTGACAAAAAGAACATGACATTTTACTATGAACAATAAAACACGGTATTTCCTAATTGCAGGCATAGAGCAGTTAAACTACCAGATTAAGATGTTTATTAAAGGCTGCTTCATTCTATTTCAGAAAACTCAAGAATCATACATAAGAGATGAGGAAGGAAGAATAAGTATGTGCTTTGTTTTCAAAACATTTCTTCACTTTGCTCACACATAATTTGAAAATAACAAGGGAAATACAAATAATTCTGAGTTTATGAAAGAGATGTGAGCATTGAACTCACACACCTCTGAAAGGAGCCTCAGTACACCTATGAAGGAATCAAGTTAAACCTGTCCTTGTCATTACAAAAAATGTGCCAGCCAGGGAAAGTGATGATGTGATTTCACATCATAGCTAGGATTCTCTTGGCAAGATGCCATTCATAGCAACTGTTTACCAGTCCCCTACTCTCGGTCACTTGAATTTTAGCAGTGGATTTAGTGACTGTACTTAGAGAAAGTCCTTTCAGGCAGCTGAATCTAAGGAAAGTTTTGCAATGTTAGACTGGAGTCAGATTAGCCAGATGAATTTACTCCTCCAGCAATCCCACAATCACTCTACAGAGCACAAAGCCAGTGGCAGCAACACACAGCCAGAAGTTACAAAAGGAGACAGAGACTGCCCTTACTGGCCACTTACAGATTGCCTTAGCTTCAAGGTAAACCACAATATTAGCTTCTGTCTGTAAGAAATGACTGTCCTCGTAATGGAAAGGAAGAGTCCTGACCAATACCCAGAGTAACTTTACTTGCAGGATCTCACAATGTTTCTACTCTCAGAAACCCAACTGTCCTCATTAAAAGACACCAGGAAGTGCTTCTGAGTCACCATGCCAGTTTAAAAGCAAAGACATTAAAACAAAGGAAAATCTGTGAAAGATCAAACTGGGTCAGGCAACCTAAACAAAAGAAACAAATAAATGATTAGAGAATGAAAACAGATGTTACATTTAATTTATTTTACATTCCAACACTGCACAACTTGTAATCTCTTATTTTCTCCATGCAATAACATGTCATTTTGGAAATGCTGAACAAGCCAAGCCAACACCTAAACAACGTTAGGGAAACTTTTACTGGCCATGAGTGTTAAGGCATCTATCCTTGTCAAAAAAAAACAGAAATTTCATTCCATGACATTTCTGCTCCATCACATAGCTCATTCTGTGATGTTAAAACTTACAGGCTTGAAAGCCACCTTTTCAAACACACCTCTGCAAAGCAAAACAATTGTTTTTGTAATTCTGAAATCAATCATGAAATTCACAAGATCTTTCAGAAATTTATCATTGAAATAATAATGAGCATATACTGTCTTCTCTTTAGTTACTACTCTACTGGAACACCTTTCCTTCACAATTTTGTCCCTCAACTGCATTCCAGAAGCTCAGTAACACCACAGTTAACCTCACCACAGTGAACCTCATTTCCCCGCTAGAATCACAGGGGAACAGTAAGCTTCATGGGAAAAACAAAATATAGTCAAGAAGCAAAAAAAACCAAAACAAATCCATAACAAACCACAATGTTGAGCATTGCTAAAGAAAAATTAGTTCAGGCAAATTAATAGAAATATTAAAGGACATTTTACCTCCTAGCATCAGTCACAAAGGTTCAAAACCCGTTCCACATCTCTTAGTGCTGCACTTAAAAGTAAGACTCAACATTACACAGGATAGTATGCTGGAACGCCAGCATAAATAGGAAAGAAAGCTAATAATATAGAAGTGACTCAATGACTCTGCAGATAAAGTCCAATCCAAATGATGTATTTTGATACCTCTTTCTCCTGACTAGCCAAAAAGAATTTAAAAAAAATTTTAAAAAGAAAATCACAGTGCAACTATAAAATGTACATGTAGTCTTTTCAGGTATAAATGCCAGCATACATAAAACCAGAAGAAAATTAAAGGTCTATCTCTAGTCTGTCAAACCCATTTCACATCACTCAGATTATCTTAAATTCAGTGCTAGCAGTAAAATGACAACAGCAATGCATTTTATTTCAATTAACATTATCATTAAAAAAAACATGCTATCATTGCAATAAAAGAAAACCTGTAACTTATTGCAACAAGGGAAGAATGAGAAAACTATGCAAAGAGCACTGAGTAAAGATAAAAGAAAAGGAGTCAATAGTGCTTCAAATAACAGTAATAATATTTTTATCAAAACCCTACATTAAATACATACCCACATATATACTCACACACAAACTTATCTTCCCTTTATAGTGCATTAGCCCTAAGCCAAAACTGACAAGTTCAGTGCTAGACACATGTATTCATTCTTTATAAAAATAAGATCAGCAAACTGAGAAAGAGGACCTCAAAAAGAACACATCATCTATTCTAGACCCTTTTGTTTTGAAGCAAGTTCAAGCACATACCAAACATTCTTGATAAGGGCATTCCCCTTGATGTTAAAAAAAGAATCAACAAATCCAGTTTGCCATGCTACCTTGGGTTTTAGTTTTTCTGTTTTTCAGATTCGCTGCCTGGTATGTAACTCTGAAACTTCATAGTAGGTGTTAGTAAGTTCTCTTCACAGGGTAGTCAGGCAAAACAATCCCTTCCCAGATAGAAAATCAAGGACAATCATTACCCAAAAAGCATAAACAATGGTGGAGATAAGGGGGCAAGCCAAGGGGTTGAAACTTCATGACCTCGAGCTGTAATTGGACAATTGAACCAAGTATGTAGATGAACCAAAACTTATTGTGATAAATGAATATGACTAGTGCTAATAGTTGTAACTATATTGATATTATAGAAAATATTTGTTAAAAAGTAATAGAGGAAAGTGATATGTAATTAGTGTAACAAAACAGATGTTCGCAGGTGTTCATAAGATACAGGATGGAGTATTGAGATATTTTAGCACAAACGACCTTGGTAAGCACAAAGTTGGGAAAAACTCCAACAGCAGAATCAGCATTGAGACGAATGAAAGTCCAGGCAACTCCCTAGGCAAGAACGGCCTTGATGAGAAATAAGTTGGTATAATTCCAGATAGAGAACCCAAATTTGGAACATAATGCTTACTTATATAACACCAAGCTCCATGTGCATATGCAACCTGCCAGGCTATTCAGAGGACAGGGAGGAAGACCGTCAGCTTTCATCCAAGAAGACCCCTGAAGAGTCCAGAAGTCCCCCCAGCAAAAACAGGAACATGCGCTGTGCAGTACAGTGACGTAGATTTCAAGAATTGAAACTGGGAGGAGATTTACAGGAACTATTGAGGAATATCTATTAGCATACAGTATAAAAGTTGTGCTTGTATTCTTTTGCCTTCTGTACATGCAGCAGGGTGAGAGGCCCCCCCCGTACCCCGATCGGTTTTGCTTATGCTTTATCTGAACCACTGCCAAATTTCTATTTGTAACTACTTCATTATATTTGACTTTATTATTATTTTATATTTTTTTAATACCTCAATTAAAATTGCTGCTAAATTTTAAATCTTGGGGTTTATTAAATTGGACCTAATTCATGACATTATAAAAGTGTAAAAACTCGTGACCGGAATCCATCTTGGATTCAACCTGGGTGTAGCCCTGGCCAGGCTCTTGTGCTGCCCAAGGTGTATCCTTTCAAGGCCTTTCAATAAATACCTATTTTGTCCATCTAGCTCTGTCTAGTCTCTGTTCCAGGTCAGCCTTTTTAGGCATCAGTCACATAACCTTAGAGATGGGAAACCACTGTTGCCAAGGCCTGGAAAATGATACAGTGAAAGAACATTAAAGTACCTCACCCAAATTAAGCTTATGATTTCCTTCTATACAATAAGAAACAGGAACACAGTTGAACATTCTATCAATTTTCTCTTAACTAAAGATTGCATCTCAGTCTTCTTTATGAAACACTGTCATTCAATTTGTTCAGGATCTTCCAACTACTGCAATAGGCCATGTTTTACATGACCTCTAGCTACCCTCTGATGCCTCTCACATTTGTGTGTGGATTTCCTAAGGAGAACCCAGTGCCCACAACCTACTGCAGTACTCTAGCAGAGGCTTTAAAAGCACCAAGTCTCCTGTCAGGAGAGAATTTCCTTTCTGTATTTTACATGCAGAGCTCCTGTTAATACACCTCAAAAGGAAATCTGAAGTGTTTGAAATGGCATTCTCTCGTAAGTTCATGGCTCAGTCTGCAGACCATTTTACACCTTTTCTGATTAAACAGCAGCACTGTAAAGAGGTAACAGATATAACAGGAATTTTTTCTGTTTTATTTTATAGGAATAAGCAGCAGTGACTCTTCAATAGGCACACATTTGTGATATACAGCTCAAAGTTTTCAGAACTTAGTTGTATGCAGTAGAAGATTTTGTAATTTTCTGTAGTGTTTAGAAACAGCTCCCTTTTTTTCATTCACAGTGTGTAGGACACAGTCAAGCTATCTATAGCTGACTGATCTATAATTCCTTAATTCTCCTCGAGTTTTAACGAGAATGGCTTTAAGTTACCCTTTAATCAAAGGTAATCACCCTCCTCTAAGAAGAGGAAAGATGACATTTTGCCCACTCTATACCATTGTTTTCTCATACATGTTTCAGCAGTAAAATGAAAAGGAAAACACAAAACCCTGATTGTGGAAGCAACATTCTTTTATCACTTCATATTGACCAGGATACCTCTTCATCAGCCAGGGAAACAGGATCAACTGGCACACTGCACCATGAACTTCCCAATCCAGTAGGGCCCATCTAATGATCTGCAGGCAAACTTCAGTCTGACAAACCCTTCCACCCTTCCCAAACCCTTGGCTTAGAGGAGAATGAACCAATGTAAACAGCTAAACAGCACCTGAGCAGACAAATTGGCAAGCTCTTCCTAAAGGAGTTCCTGACATATATTACATATCTTGTACATATGTGTATATATATATATATATATATATATATATATATAAATATATAAAAATATATTAAAAAAACATTTTTATATATATATATATATATATATATATATATATATATATATATATAATCTCAAAAAACCCAAAATCACAAATCCAACTCATTAGTACAGCTATGGATTGAAGGGCAAATTTGGGCTGAGCAGGTTGGCTCCTACCACAATGCTGGAAACAATGGTCTATTTTTTCAGACACTGCAGAAGGAAATGACTACAGGACAACTGTAGAGACAAAATCACTGAGGAAAGTAGATGTCTGTCCAGATTTCAGCTAGGATAAAATTCTTCTCAGCTGCTGGTAACAGTGCTTTGTAGCTGGTACAAAACAAATGTTTTGTGCATCACCTGGATCTCTCTTTCTTGCTTTCCTTTTTATACACACATTTTATACTAACATATGTTAGTAGCATACTTTATTTTTATCAGTTATTAAACTGTTCTTACCACAACCCACAATGTACACGTTTTTCCCCAGAATTCTGCACCCAACCAGTCTGTGAATGTGGTGTGCAAGTGGCTGCCTGGGGTTAAAACAAACCCCCTTATTTGTAAAAAAAAAAAAAAAAAAACAACCAAACATAAAACCCCCATAATCTTGAAAGCATAGGTAGAAATGAAAGAGACACTAAATAACATTTAAACTACTCCACAGGTAAGATGGACATGACATTTTTCACTATTAGAGTTATGGCACAGTTATAGATAGATGTTTTTCAAAAAGTGAAACTGAGTACTTAAAGTAACCACAGAACAGTACTCACACCATTGATCAAAAAGTATTTTACATACACTAATCAAATGAGTCCAGTTTCAAATCCTAAAACCAAATATCAAAGAAAAGAGTTATCTTCCAATAACAGTGGCAAACAAATGGATTCCCTTCTAGAAGAACTACAAGACAAAGTTTCAATTTTGTAATCACAAATGAGATTAGTTCAAATGATAGCTCATGAATTTTTATTTGCATAGCACATCTATGAAACATTACTAACACACTTATGAGTATTTAAAAAAACAAATGAAACCAATAAACAACAACAGCAAAAAACCCTCAAACCAACTAAACCTCCCACAGAATTAGTGTCATGTGCAAGACAGACAGATAAGTAGGTTGTTATTGTTTTGAAAACAAAAGAATACAGAAAGTACTTTCTCCACTGGATGTACAACTAGCAAAATATGAGCACCAAGAATCAGGTCTCTCACTCCTCCATTACTATGTCGTGTTTTAAGTTCAGCCATCTGACCTCTGAGAAACTCCTGCAATCCTGAAAACTTATTCCCAAAATTTAAAGGCACAGTAACATCAGACTATGGAAAACATCACTGGCTCAGTTCCAGCTAGACTCCTCTTTCTAGCTAATGTTTAGTTGAAGGAAGTCAGTACAGGGGTCAAAAGAGTAGCTTAAAAATGGAAAGTAGTTCCAAAGGAGAACAGTACTAAAGGAACGGAAAGAGAGCAAAAGGGACAGGAGAGGTGAGATACACCACATAAGAGGTTATGAAAGCATGTTCAAGAAGGCGGCAAACACTGTGGAACTACTAAGACCAAAACTGATCCACAATACACAGCAATACAAACTGTTTAATAATCAACACTGAAAACCTGTCTATGTAGCTCCAACACCCAGGGAAGCTATAAATACAGTGACAGGCCCCTTTGCCAGTACTACACCAGTGATGCAAGTAAAAGTAGACTTGTGAAGGGCACCTTACTACGTTAACGGGTACAGTCAAAATATTTATGAAACAGCTTCTGGAGCTGATTTATGTGTCTGCAACTACAGGTAATGGCTCACAACGCCGCTTCCAACGACAAACAAATGGGGTCGCGGAACGGGACACAAACAACACCCCAGAAACCTATCCGTCTCCCCAAAGCCAGGCGCTCAGGCAGCTCCGGATCGGCCCGGCCTCCTCCAGCTCCCCTCTGCCCTGAGTCCGCCCGGTGACACCGGCACCCCGGGGGCTGGCACAGCCCCTTCCCGAATTCTCAGGGAGAGGGCTGGCCCGTCCATCCCCCCATCCCGACCCACCTTGAGGAGGATGGAAGGCGGCAGCTGGTTGATATCTGGGGTGGCCGGCGGCGGCAGGTCCCGGCAACCGTCGCCGGGGTACTCCAGCGGCTCCTCGCAGCCCGCCTCGCCGCCTCGCTCCTTCTCCTCCTCCCGGCCCTGCTCTTTCTCGTCCTGGGCCGTGGGAGGGGGCGGCGAGGCGACCTGTCCGCCCCCGCTCTGCCCGGCTGCGCCTCCGCCGCTCTCCCCCGCGGTGCCGGGCAGGGCGAGCAGCTGCGGCTCCGCCGGGCACTGGCAGGCGCCGGGCTCGGGCTCGGCGGCGGTGCAGCGGGGCTGCTTGCAGGGAGGGCAGGCGGGCAGCCCGGCCCCCTTGCGCTTGCACACCATCTCGGAGGAGACCTCGCCGGGTGGCCCCAGGAGGCCCCGCACCGGCGAAGGCAGCAGGCCGGAGAGGAAGAGGCGCTGGCAGCGGCCCGGAGGTTCCCAGGCGGCGGGCGCCAGGCGCAGGAGGCGGCGTGCGACGCGCTGCTCCGCGGCGGTCAGCGACACGTAGGGCGGCGGCGGCAGCAGCGGGTCCCCGGCAGGCAGTGGCTGCTCCGGGGCGGGCGGGCTGGCGCCGTGCACAATGAAGCAGAGCATGCAGGGCCCGCGCAGGAAGCAGCTCCGGCTGCGCGGCGGCGGCACCTTCCCCCGCGGATGGCGGCGATCCCGGCTTAGGCTCCTTGCCTCCTTCGATAGCAGGTGGCCCATATAGGAAGGGAAGCGGCGGCAGCGGAAGGGCGGGGGTCACCTACGGGAGGCGGCGTCGGGAGCTGACATGCTGCCGGCGGGCCGGAGCAGGAGGCGGCGGCGACGGCGAGGCTGGTTCCGGGACGTCGGGAGGGAGGGAGAAGCTTCCGCTACCGCCGGCCTGACCTCCCCCGGGGAGCGGGGGCCGCGCTCCGCTGGACGGCGCTGCTGCCACCAGCGGCCGCGCTGGGCCGTTGGAGGCTGGGCCGCGGGCTGGTGCCCGCCCTGTGTCGTATCGGTGCACAGACCGCATATGGCACGTACGCCTGTAATATGTGCGTATATGCATTACCACTGAATCGTTAGGGGCTGGAAGGCACCTCTGGAACCTCCTGCCAAGGCAGGGTCAGCTGGAGCAGGTAACACAGGAACGCGTCCAGTTGGGTTTGGAATGTCCTCAGAGAGGGAGACGGCACGGCTTACCTGTTCTAGTGCTCTGCCACCCTCAACGTGGCGTTCTTGTTGAGGTGGAACTTACTGTGTTTTAGTTTATGGCCACTGCCCCTTGTCATGTCATTAGGCAGCACCGAAAAGTCTGGCACCATCCTATTAGCACCGGCCTTAAAGATATTTATACCTATTACTGGGAACCCCTTTCACTCTTCTTCAAACCAAATGGGCCAGCTCCTGCAGTCTCTCCTTACAAGAGAGATGCTCCAGGCCCATCATCATCTTTGTGGCATCTGCTGGACCCCCTCCCTTAGGTCATTGCCATATATATATATATATATATATATATATAATGTATATATACATGAGACATATAAAATAAATGCATATTTTTGAGGAACTGAAATAAAAAATTTTTTGTGCTACACTTTGTAGGCAAATGTGAGAAGACCCCTTCCCACTGGTCTCAGATTATGTGCAGGACAGTGGCCGAGGTTTTGCAGTGGCAAAGCAACACAAGCTTAGAGACCACCAAGAGCAGTCTTCCAAGTTTTCTTCTGTCAACATCATTTTCCCACCAGCACTTTCCAGAAAATACTTGTTTTCTGCTGCTTTAATTCATTGTACATCTGGAAACAGGGCTCGTGGGACCTCTGACCCCCTATGCTCTCCTGCAGACACTCACTTCTAACTGCAGTATGTTGAACCTCAATGCAGATACCCTGGTGTGTAAATCCTTGCTGTAGGCTGCACTGCTTTAATTAAGACTCTGCTTAGCGCCAAGCAAAAGCAATTTGTTTCAGCATTCAGTTCTAAACAGTTGACTTAGCTGTATAGTCTTAGATATGTAGTTTAAATATATGTGCAATTTTGTCCTTAGTAAGAGGTGTCTGGGGAAGGAGAAGGCAAGTTATAGCTAGAGTACATGTGGCTCCGTACTAATATTAAATAACAAAGGGCAAGAGAAGAAATGAACAGTATTTTATATTGTGTAGCACATGTTTTGGCCTTTTGCCCAGGGACAAGTTATGTTAGGATTAAAATACCCATGCTGCTATTATTTTTGTTTGTTACCTCTATTATTAGTCTTCAGCAGCTCTTTAAAAATGTTTCCTATGAGAAAAGTACAAAATATACCTTTGGATAAAAGCAGAGCAATAGAATATTTTGTTTGGATTTATACTTCAATGAGCTTCATCAATATAAACCACACCAAATCTTTGCAAAAAAAAAAAATTTGGCAAGGCCTTTTCTGCTCTGTTGGGAGAATGGGTTGAAAAGCAGAAGACAGCTGGAAGTAACTCTTGGTAAGACTGTGTGAATAGCAGGCCAGTCATCCTCATATATGAAGTGAATTTAACAGTGCTTGCTCTGCACTTGTGTAGCCCAGGTGTTGCTTCAGGGCTTCTCCAGTTAGCATGATAATGGACATGAATTCACTCTTTGTGCCTTAGCCATTGGTTTGTGCCTGTCCCAGCTGCCTGCCAGTGTTGGCTCACACATTCCCTCCTCCCACAGACTGCAAAATTTTATTTCAGTAGGGAAAAACAAAAACAACATCAAAAGAAGATGAAAGTCCAAGTCAAATCTTCAAACCAATCAGAACTCAGAATAAATTCTGGTTGCCTTCAACTTCTCCAATGTGTGTCCTTCCCACACAGGCTACAGTACTTCAGTGGGTCCAGAGCTTGTGTCAGGAGCCTGCCCCAGAATAGGGTTCTGATGGGATCACATGTGCCTTTGGACATCCACCTGCCCCCTGGGATCCTCCATGGGCTGCCAGTGGTTCTTTGCTCTACAGTGGACTCCTCCCCAGGTCACAGTTTCTTAGACTCAAGTTCACATTGGAGTTCTAGCCTGTCCAGTATGGCGGCACAGGAGCACAGGCACCCTCCAGCCCAGGCACTTTGCCATGGTTGTCACCAAAGTGTCCCCAGGCACAACACACTGATGGCTGTTATTTCAACCCTTCATGCACTACACTGGGTGCCAAAACAACTGACATGGTATAACCTCAGCTGTTCTTTTTTTCATTTTAATCACTTGTTTTTCTTGAGTTTTATTTCTTCTCTCCTTGTTTTGTCTTCATTTTTGTCTTTTCCTTGCAATTCATTATTACTACTACTATTACTATTTCTAACTTATTAAACTGCTGTTAGTTGCCTCAGCCCATGAGTTTGTTTCTCTGTTTCACACTTCCAGTTCTTTTCCTGTCCCACTAGGGTGGGGGAGTGAAAGGGGTGAAGCAGCTGTGTTTTTCTTAGTTGCCAGCTAAGGTTAAACCACAAAAAGTGTGTTTGTTGTAAGTATATTTGGTATGATTATTTTCCCTTCAAGTAGATTACACAATCGCAGAATCCATTAGTTTGGAAAAGACCTCTGAGATCATCAAATCCAACTTTTTACCAAACACCACCATATCAACTAGACCATGGCACTAAGTGCCACATCCAGCTTTCCCTTAAACACTTCCAGGAATAGTGACTCCACCACTTCCCTGGACAGCTCATTCCAAGGCCTAATCACCCTTTCTGTGAAGGAATTCTTCTTAGTGTCCAATCTAAGTCTTCCCTGAAGCAGCTTAAGACTATGTCCTCTTTTTCTGTAACTGGTTCCCTGGGAGAAGAGACCCCTACCTGCTACAGCCTTGGGTCAGGGAGTTGCAGGGAGTGATAAGGTACCCCCGCCACAGGCATCCTTTTTTCCAGGCTAAATGCACCCAGATTCTTCACCCACTTGTCATCTGACTTGTGCTCCAGACCCTTTGCCAGCTTTTTTCCCTTCTCTGGACATGCTCCAGCCCCTCAATGTCCTTCCTTGAATTGAGGGACCCAGAGCTGGACACAGCACTCGAGGTGTGATCTCACCAGTGCCCAGAACAGGGAGATGGTCACTGCCCTGCTCCTGCTGCCCCACTGTTGTTGATACAGACCAGGTGTCCTTAGCCTTAGGGGTTTTTGTGGTCTTGTTGAACCTCAGACCATTGGCCTCAACCCATCAATCCAGCTTTCCAGATTCCTCTGCAGAGACTTCCTGCCTTGTAGCAGACCAACACACCCACCCAAATTGGTGTTGTCTGTGAATTTACTAATGGTAGATTCAATCCCCTCATCCAGATCATCAGTAAAGATATTAAACAGAACTGGGGCCAACACTGATTCTGGGGGACACCACCAGTGACCAGAAGCCAGCCAGATCCAGCACCGTTCACCACCCTTCTCTGGGCTCAGCCATCCAAACAGTTTTTAACCCAGCCAAGAGTTCTCCTTTCCAAGCTGTGGGCTGCCAGCTTTTCTGGGGAGATGGTATCAAAGGCATTGCTGAAATCCAGGAAGATGACAGCCACAGCCTGTTGCATCCCAGGTTTGGGTTCAAATTAGGTGTTCTGATATATGTTTCTTAGCCGGTTCTGTGTACCCCTGTGTACCCCCATGTTCCCACCGCGGTGGTCCTCTCCGGGTCACTTACCATTGGAGCATCACCATGCCAGTCCTGTAACCACCCCCCCGTTTGCTCCTGAGAGTTCTGTGTCTGTTACCCCACCCCTGCATTCCCATTTGTCCCGGAACCCAGCACACACCCCTGTCGCGTTCCCATCGGTTACCGTGCTCCACGTCACTCCCCCGTTGTCTGTCCCCATTGGGCGAGGGGGGCTTCCACCCCCGTCGGCCCACCCCCTATAAAATCCCATGTGCCCCTTTGTTCGGGGCCATCTTGCCCATGCTGGCTTGGGAACAGCTGCATTATCTACCGCTGCAGCCATGTGGGAATAAAGAGTTCTCAATCACGTGAGCAGGGTGTGTCATTCTCTCACCCTTTGTCTTGCCTCAGCGTCTGACTACGGCACGGCAGACCCACACGGAGGCACAGCCCTGGAGCTCTGCACACACGCAGCGGCCCCGGTCCGGCCAAGAAGCAGCGCGCTAGCCAGACACCCCCGTAGCCCAGGTCTGGGGGGAAGAAAAGCGAAACGCCGCAACAGTCGTTCTCCCTCTGCTGAGTCTCCTGATTATAACAGGAGATTTTTATGCCAGTGGTGTTTCAGAATTACTTTGTACAGTTGGGCCATCAATAGCAGACATAATGTGTATCTGAAGTTACAGTATTTCTGAAGTTGCTGGATGTATAAATTTTTTTTCACTGCGGTAGGCAAGTTCCAAAGCAATTATACTGACAGAGTGCCATGGGGGCCAGGGCACCAGGGAGGACAGGACAGGGCTTCACCAGCTGTCCAGAGACAAACTTGTGAACTTGTTCAACATTTGTGAACAACTCCGAGTTGTTCACAAATGTCTTTATTACCTAAACCTACATATTTATGTCTAGCTGTTTCAAGTAGACCTTTGAATTTCCCCAAAGATTTGCAATATCTATAGGCACAAGGAGAAATTCTTTCTATTGTTTTCAGTCTTCCATCTGAAGTTGAAACATGTCTCCCAAAACACCACCCGCTTCAATTTCTGAACTTTGCAGTCAACTCTAATCAAGATCTCATTCAAAAAGAGAATTATATAAGTACCATAACAAAGGTGGGTTTTTCTTTTAATAATCTAGGCATAACTTTTTAGATACAAATATAGAGGGAGAGTTTAGCTCATTTTTCAACATGGTAGACTCTTCTTTTTCTGATAGCCTGCAAGAGCTAAACAAATTTTAAATTACTATGTAATTTAAATGAATAATGAGAAATACAGGGAAGCAGAGGGTGCTTCTGGCCTAATGCAAGGGTTTTAACACTGAGTGTCACTGTTGCTTCATTGAAGGCAAGCATAGTAACTACCTGTTGTAGAGTAAAAGCAGAATGAAATATTACATGACCAAAATAACAGCTGTGAAATTTTCACTACATAATGTCAGAAGGCAGATGTAACTAATGGTTCATTTCTTCATTAGCACTATTTATATTTAATGAAATTAGAAGTCATAGAACCAGTAATGTGAGATGCCTGAAAGCTACTACAACTTAGTCTCGGAATTAAGCAGTAAAGTCCCCTCTATTTGAGATAGTAAGGGTTTATTACACACATAGCAATAGATTACAACACTTTTCATTGTTATCTCTGTGCATATTTAAATAGGCTACAAAGACTGATGACCAAAGTATGTATGTATGTAAGTAAGTATGGTATTTAGGTTTGAGCTGCAAGGGAACACAAGAAATTTTCAAGTTTCCATGTTGTATCTAGTCCTGATACCCCTAAAGTGCATGTTCATCTGTATTTCAGGACTGACCTTTAGAAAATTTGGTCTATAATCTTTGATCGTATTGCCAATGTTGAGAGATAGTAGTTATTTAACTTAAGTAAGTTTAAAGTAGAATTAGTTTCTTTGAATTATGAAGTTATAACATTATGTGATTTAATATGTTTATTCCCTTTGCATAGCTTTGCTTGCTTAACATCAATAGCTTTGAAGTGGTGTGTTAGGAATGTCATTATGAAATAGATGGAAGGAAATAGCAGAATTTCTGTCTTGGTTATAGAAATAGGTTAAAAGTTCTTTTGTAAAATCCTAGTTGTTTCACTGTTTGTGCTGCATTTAGCTGGAATGTTCTTAAGTTTCTTCACAGTAGTTTGTAATGGGCTGTGTTTTGATTGGCAACTGAAACAGTACATGGATATTTTGGTTTTTGTTGAGGAGGGCTTGAAGAAATTCAAGAGCTTTTTCTGCTTCTCCTCCATCCTACAAGTGAACAAGGAAGGAATTATTGAGAGGGGACTCAGCAGGGACAGGATACTCCAGACCAGGTAATATCACATTCAGCAGTGAAGTGGGGGAAGAAGAAGGGAGACAAGAGGGACATTCAGGGGGGTGGCATTTTCCTCCCAAGTCATCATTGTGTGATGGAGCCCTGCTTTCCTGGGAATGGCTGAATACCTGCCTGCCCATGGGAAGGGAATGAATTCCTTGTTTTGCTTCGCTCGCACATTAACCTATTAAATTGTTTATATCTGTACCCAGGAGTTTTCTCAGCATTACCCATCTGATTCTCTCCCCCATCCCACAGGGAGCAGTGAGCGAGGGGCTGTGTGGGGTTCAGCTGCTGGCTGGGGTTGCACCATGGCAGTGCCCTTGGTCTACGTGGGTAAGAATGGAGGTTCCTCAGTTCTCCGTTCCCGAAGACCTACAATTTTTAGCAAGCTCAAAAGCAGCACCACCGTGGAACATTAAGGTATTTGGTGGAGAGTAGATCTCAGCTAAAGGACTAGATAAGGTTAAACCCACTCCCTGGATTGTTCTGACTTCTGCTCAGGCAGAGTACTGGAGATGGAGAAAGTACCCTTCCTCCTGACCGAATTTGGCACAGAGAAGAATATGTAGTTGCTCGCAACAATAAAGAGAGAGAAACTGTCCAGCGTGCTGCACTGGATAAGCAGTGGTAAAGAACTTCAGGCATAGGAGTGAGGAAAAAGGGAAGGGAGGAAAGATAAAAAAGGAGAGAGCAGATAACTTCCTTCAGCCTCTGCTTTCAAATATGCATTTGAAAAATAGTAACACAGGCGACTTCTTACAGTAAGCCCAGAGATAAAACAATTTGAGGGGACTAATGCCTTATGGCCATTATCCTGAAAACATAATAGAGACTCTTAATTTGTGCAGTGTTGGAGGTTTGTATTTTTGAGGATTTGGTGGAAAAATTAGCAAGATTTCTGAAGTCATTATATGTTTGATGAATTACATCATAAAACTTCTAAAGATACTGTTCTTCTGGGAAAAAACTGATTCTTTGGAGGATGGGAGGAATACTTTAAAGGATAAGTTCCCCCAACACTAAGGCTGCATATGAAAATACAGAAGAATTATCCAGCTTAGAGATAAGACATTCTCTGAAATCAGAGCTCACACCTAGTAACATATTATAATTTTAGACATAGCACAAGCAAAAAGTGAAACATCATGGAGTCTATAAGGACATAATCTAGAATTTGAGTCTAGTCAAATTCTGATTTAATATCCTTTTCCTTTATAGGATAGTAAGGAATATAAAATGTCTATCTAATTTTAACTGACTTGCATACTTATTTGAAAATGACAGTCAGGATCTGGTTAGTCTTGATTTGTTTTTTTTTTGGTTGGTGTTCTCTAAGTGGTGTTTGCACTAAGTACAGTATTTATGTATTATCAAATACCGTATCCTGCCAGTATAGTAAGAGAGCAACAGCAGTTCCCATTATGAAAAAAAAATATATTTTTTTTAAATAGAAGTATATGTCTCAGTGTTTGTCATGGTTTAACCCCACCAGCAGCCCAGCCCCATGGAGACAGTCCCTTACTGCCCCACCAAGAGGATCAGAGAGAGAATCAGAAAGAGTCAGAGCTATAGAGCTCGTGGGTTGAGATGCAGACAGTTTAATAGGGAAAGCAAAATGCACACACCGAAGCAAAGCAAACAAAGGAATGAATTCCCTGCTTCCAGTTGTAGAGCACCTGTTCAGCCATTTCCAGCAAAGTACAGCCCAATCAATGGTGATTTGGGAGGGCAAACACCATCAGTCCCAACATCCCCTCCTTCCTCCTTCTTCACTGTGTTGTTACATTTTAGTTAAACGGTATGCTCTGTCTCACCCCTGGAAAATGTACGGTTTATTCCAAGCCTGTGATCCTCCCCTGCAGTATCCCGTGTCTGTAATCCCATTGGCCCAATCTGTTCCGCACCCACTTTGAATCTCCCTGTTAAGTGTGCCAGGGGGATGAGGCTCTCTCTCTCTCTCTCTCTCTTAGCTGGCTCTCCTGGCCAGTGCTCTCTCAGCCCCTCTCTCCCCCTCTCCTTTCCCCCCTCACTCCCCTTTCCCCCCCTCTCCCTCAGAAACCATGCTGCCTCCCGGGGGTAGGACCCCCAATAAACCCTCATCTAATGAGCACCCTCAGAAGCCACGTGGAGTCTCCTTGCTGCCTGCTGCTACCAGAGAACTCACAGCCTAGGGGGGCCCTCCCGGGGACACCCCCGGGGGTCCCTCCCCCCGAAACGCACCACAACACTTCCCCCCAACTTTATACACTGAGCCTGATGTCACATGGTCTGGAATATCCCTTTGGTCAGTTTGGGTCACCTGTCCTGACTGTGTCCCCTCCCAGCCACCCATGCACCACCAGCCACTTTGCCAACATGGCAGTGTGAAAAGCAGAAAGGGCCCTGACTGTGCAATCCCTGCTCAAAACATCTTTGTATTATCAACTCTGTATTCAGCACAAATCCCAAACACAGTCCCATACCGGCCACTGCGAAGAAAATTAACTCTACCTCGGCCAAAATCAGTGTTTTTTAAATGAAAGTCTTGGCTACTTATTGATACCTTGCATGTCATAGCCATCATTGCAATCACTGTATTATTTAATTCTTCATGTCATTCTCATGGAGGCTGTGATTCTCATTACTAAATCTCAATTTCAGGGCACTTCAAGAGGAAAAGGAAGATTAATGTCACTACTCTGATGAATATTTGGGTAATATATACTGTGAATTTTCTGTTTGCAGGGGTAGTTTGCTGCTTCTTATTTGTTCTGCAGGTGTAATCATCTGATGCTCAAATGTCACCTTAAAGTTCTACTTTGCTGGAAAGAAAAAAACATAAATATGACACATAATTTCAACCCTTTGAATTGCAACAGTTAGGATTCTGCTTCCACAATGACCTGCCTGTGTGTTGACAACATACAGTATGTATACTTGGAAGTGCTTAGCAGTCAGGGTCTCTTGAATGGCTGTAATCTTAATTGCCTAGCTCTCATTACAGCAAGGGAAATAATAGAATGGTTTCATTCATGTTTTGCCCAAAATAACATATAGGTGTGTTTAGGTAGTAGTAACCTTATTCCCAAAGGTAGGAAGCAAAGTTTGGAGATTCCCTCCCTTATCTCATATAAGGTATCAATCTGAAAGATCTTCAAAATAACCAGTTTTTTGTTTGTTTGAGGTGATGACCCCCTCAGTAACTAATAAACCCTCGAACTTGTAAACATGAAGTATGGTCTGTCTGAAGATGGCAGTATTTGGTTTGGAAGAAGAAATCCTGGAGAGAAATGCAGCTTGGATCCTGTTTTATTATTCGTCATACCATGGCACCTAAGTGACAGGCTGTCAATAATTAAAGGGAGGGTAGGAGAAGAGAGGGCCCATGTTTCACAGTCTTCTGACCTGCCACAATTTTTCTTTCTCTCTCAGCATAAAGATCCTTTAGTAAGTGTGTAGTCATAATCTATTTTCAGGCATTACAACATTTGCATTCAAGCCTCCAGAAATCCTTACATAGGAAATCCCTAATTTCTTTTTGTTTTTTTCTTTTTAATAAATTGCCAATTAAGATTTGCCTTTCCATGAAGTGATGGAGATAAAAATATCAGCACTATCATGTTTCCATTTCACAGTTTTTCTGTTTGAGCATACGTTGAATTTACAGTACTTAAAAAACATTTTGTATCCAGGTATATTTCAAGGTTAGCTATGAACCACCATATTTAAGTTACAATTTTATGCAGCTACAAAAGGGCTGCAATCTTAGGAGAAAAAGAAGGAGATAACTTACTCATTATTCTTTCTAGATTTCTTTCATTAATTCACAGAATAATTACAGTTGCCTTGTAGAAAATTTCTGTACAGGAGCATTATGTGAAAAATCATGTGTCAATAAACAAACCAGCACAAATCAAAATAGAAGTTATCTTAAACAGAAATCTTGGGCTAGTCTTATTGTCAATGTATTTATGGAAATCCTGTCTGTATTATGCATGTGTGCTTTTTTCACCATTCCAAATAATTAATTTTAAAGGGTTACATGAGTGTAAGAACGTCTTTTTGTTGCTTTGATTAAAGACTGCACAATACTCCCAAAGTCAGTACAACTCATAAGTGTACATAATAACTACAATGCTCCTGGCTGCTAACAGACTTGAGAAATTAGTTTCTGGTAATATGATAACCTTTTACTATTTATGATAGTTGCTTCCGAAGTAGAATTGTGATTCTCAAACTGGAGTTTGAATCATGCAAGATCGGAAGAATTGTAACTAGTGGGGTTCCACAGGACTCCACCTTAAGTACTGTGTTCTTCAACATCTTCATAATTGACTTGGACAAAGGATTTGAAGTTACTCTAAGTTTGCAGATGATACAAAATAGGGAGGAACTTCTGATTCTCTCAAAGGTGGTGAGGCCCTGCAGAAAGACTTTGACAAATTGGAGAGATAGGCAATCACCAGTTTGGTGGAGTTTAACAAGGTCAAGTACTGGATTCTACACCTGGAATGGGTCAACCCTGGCTGTACAAACAGACTGAAGAATGAGAGGCTGGAGAGCGGCATTGTGGAGAGGGACCTTGGTGTCCTGGTCAATGGCAAGCTGGATGTGAGTCAGCAGTGCCCTGGCAGCCAGGAGGGCCAACCCTGTCCTGGGTGCATCGGGCACAGCTGGGAAAGGGAGGGGATTGTCCGACTCTGCTCTAGGATGGGGTGGCCTCACCTCAAGGCTGAGAGCAGTTTGGGGTGTATCAATGTGCAAAGGTTATAAAGCTATTAGAGAGTGTCGAAAGGACGGTCGTGAAGATAGTGGTCTAGAGGAGAAGGCATAGGAGGAGCAGCTGAGGTCACTTGCTCTGTTCATCCTGGAGTACATTGCAGGGAAACCTCACTGGAGCCTTCAACATCCTTGCAAAGGGCTAGAGGAGGGGCAGAGACTGATCTCTCCTCCCAGGTGCCCAGCACCCAAGAGAATGGGCTGAAGTTGTGCTGAGGGAAATTTACAATAGACACGAGAAAAAGGTTTTTCACCCAGGGGGTGTTTGGGCACTGGAACAGTAATTTAGAGGTTATTAAAGTAATTTAAAAGCATTAGAAAAGATGGGAGGAATTTTTTTTAAACTGTGAAGTTTTTTAGGGGATGACTACCAAGCAGGATTCATACATGTACTTTTAAGAACAAGCAAACAAACAAACCAACCACATCACACCCGTGCCATTGCTGTTTCTGCCATATACTTCTAAGGAAGAGGAGCAGGAAAATAACATTGTAGGAAAATTAGATTGCAGGCAGGCACAGAGAGAGAATACAATCTGTCTAGGTATAGAATGTCTAAATATAGAGGTAGATGCTAAAACCTTCTGAGAACAACACCTCCCAAGGTAAGATTGTCTGGGTTTTTAAAATAAAAATAAGTGGGAAAGGTTAGAGGATTCTGTCTTGATAGCCCCCAAGATAGCAAGTAAAGAGTCCATCTAACTTTCCATTAAGATTGATGTTTCAATAATTACTTACAAAGAAAATTTGTAAGAAATCTTTATGATAATTTTTTAAATTAATAACATCATTCAGGTAATGATATCTTTTCATATCTGGACTATTCTTCATCTCTCCGTCCTGCCCACAAATGCTTGTTTGAAGCAGACAAACAATAGAATGGCTGAAAATAGATGACTCACACTGCCATATGATTCTGCCTAGTTAGAGTCTGTCTATTAGGCTGATGGCATGAACTTAAAACCTTCACAGATGTATGTATATATATTAAGTATGATCAAAATTTTGTGAAATATTTTTGAAAAGGTAGTCTTTGTAGCAACATTTTTTGAGCAGTGCCGGCTCCCTTCTCTCTTTGCCTTTGACGAAAAACTGGGGCCTTTGCCAGAATTTGTGTTAACTACTGCTGGCAGAAACCTACAGGCAAACTTGCCCTTTTTTTGGAAGTAGCAGCTGCAGCACCAACATTTCAGAGAAACCATATCGCTCAGTAACCTCTCAAGGTTTCATCACCTTGCTCCCATAAGAGGAATTCTGTTAAACATTAGTACTCCTGCAAAATGCATATCCCTAAAATTAAATATCTAACAGGCTAATATAAAAAGTCAGGGAAGATGACAGGCACCTTGACAGATTATATTAATGCTATTGTTAGGACAGTTTCTGCATCTTGCACATATTAGTAAGAGGGGAGATAATGCTAAAGAGTTGACCTATACTGAATGAAACGCACATATCTTCCCCATTAGTATGCCAGGGAAATGCATGTGATATGTATTATGAGAGCAGCTAGCCTAACTAGAAAAAAAGAATGCATTTCTCTTTGGATTTCATGGTGTCCCATGGCTGAGGGGTGGCAGAGAACAAAACTAGTTGAATTAAAAAGTACATAAAGCAAGCTTTGTATATTTCATGTGCACCTTTTAACCTTTCCTACCAGTGTGTTTCCAAAGAGAGGTAGAAATTGTTAGAAGGCATCAAGGCTCTGCCTTAGCACAGAACTGTCCCAGTTGTTGCAATACTGCACTCAGGTTGTTGAATGTTGGATAGACATTCCCAACTCATCAGGTTTTATGCATATACAAGGTCCAGCAAAGCTCTGTGGGACTTTGGGTTGTAAGGTCAAGTCATGAATTATGTACTGCAACAATTCTTCTGCACCAGAAGATTAAATGGGGGATCTTGCCACAAAAGTGCCTTGAGTGTGTAGGGACTGACAGAGAGAGCTGTGCAAAGCCACTGCCTCCTATGGTCCATGTGGGACTGGCAGAATTGGCTGCTGATCCGCTTTCCAGATGCATTTGTCTAACAATGTCTGGCATCTGGGCATGGAGTGAAAAGAGCCTGTGATGCAGCTGGCTGGCATTAGCTGTTGGCTGTCCGTGCCTGGTAGATGGGATCCCAGGCTGGGAGAAAGCCTGTTATGCTGCTTTCAAGGAATTGAACAGGGCCACAGCCCTCTCTCCCACCTGTGAATCAACACACTGTAAAAGATGTGCTCTTTTTGCTGCTTAGGCTCAACTTCTCTGTCAGAGATCTACTGTGTAGTTTGTCTACTCATGTTTGAATATATAAAGGAGAATCTGTGGAGAAAAAAAAATATTGTGAGGCTTCATACAGACTAAAGGAACAATGTGAGCATTTGAAAAGCTTTTCTCCAAGTATTAGAAGTTTAGCTTGTTGATATAGATTTCTTAATAAGAAAAAAAACAATCCAGAAAACAACTGTCTGAAAATGTTATATAGAAAATGTTATTCTTGCTTTAACTGCTCAGGGTGTTGCAGACACCTTGAAAAGTTCTCTAGCTGCTTCAGAGGATTCTTGAAAACTGGTGCCCATTGTAGATTTTGATCACTTGGGAAAAACATTTAACCTTGAGTCTAACTAAGGTTTTGAAAGTGTGTCTTGGGCATACAAACCCAGACCATCAAAATACCTAAGAAAAGAAATAAATCCATTTTTTCACTGTCCATATAAATTAAAATGTATTCTTTTGCCCATCTGAACCCTGCTAGGCAGTGTCTGCTTTCTTCTAAATGTACATTTAATACTCTTGTTGCAAACCATAAAGTGGAGTATACTCCTCTTCTGCCTGTGTGTGTTGCAGGAAACTGTCCAGTCTGCAGGCAAATATCATTCAGAGGATTCAGATCCATTTTGCAGTACAAGGGAAAAACTGTGTGTTGTGGCTGTGGTGGTTGCAGGAAGTCTCATGCTATTATAAGAAATCAGTAGCAAAATAACTTCATGTCAGTTTTTTCGAGAACTAGGGCATATGCTACCTAATTTTTCAGAATGACATGACTTCTGAAATGTAGTATTTATTCATCTTCTCAGAAATATACGCTACCTTTTTGCAAAGTGGGATTATTTAGAAGTAATTGCACAGATTGCTTGTCACATACAATATTCCTTTACTGCTTGAGAAGCACTCTCTCAGCTGCAGTTAATTTGGACAGTAGTACCTAATATTCGTTAATTAAAAATCTGTATTCCCTGTAGATTTTCCTGTGTCTTATTCTCCACTTCATACCTCAATGTAAATTTGAGTCGGTTATGATTATATTTCCTGGTAAATCTTCAGACTGAAGTTCTTTACTCATGTAAATGCTTTGGTCATTATATATGTGATTTAAATGAGCTAAGTCACTTCCAGTATAATTAACATATAATTAAAATGTCCTTGTAGTGCCTTATCTTCTTCCAGAACATATTTTGCACTGACAAGTCTTTGAAAAGAAAACATATTATTTTAACATTTAAGGTGCCTTAGATGTATCATGACAACTTCTGTGCAGGTGCTAGCAGTAGATTTTATTTCTGTATGAAATCAAGTTGTATCAGTTGGAAGAAATGTAGTTATGTTGAATGAGGTACAAGTGATGGAGGGACTGATAGGAACAGCTTGGTGAAGCTGTGGTTTTGAAAAGAAGAGAACCATAACCTAGAGTAAAGATCAAAATAAAGGAGCACTTGGCCTGTGTCACTTTACTGTTTTTCTGCATTGCCTTCTGAGTGTTCAGATACTTACTGATTTAGGATTGTCAGTATTAAGGTGGGCTACATAGTGCAGTACTTGAAGCTGAAGCATGATTATTAGGGAAGTTCTACTCCCTAAAAGTCAATTAGTCCTACCTGCAACTCTTCAAGTCTTCAGGTATAGTAATAGGTCATGCACAAAGTAATCCTATGTTTCTTCCTTAAAGCATGTGCATCTTACATTCAAAGCACTTTTTTCTAAGAGGAATAGCACTTCAAGTTAAGGAAAAAAAATACTTTTTCTTTAAAGTTTTTAAAATATAATTAAAATCAGAGGCTGCAGATTAAAGCTTTGATCTGAATGCAGGAGAACATTGAAATACCATAATTTCACTTTGCTTTTTCCCATTTGAGCTGGTGCACCACATACAGGTACACCACTATAGAAATGCAGTAAGCCATGAAATTTGGATTTCTTGTCAACAAAAGTATTTCAATGTTTCTTCACAAATCAGACATTCCAATGTGTTGTTTGTTCATGATTTGACTTGCCTTTTCATGAGATAAACCGCTTTTCCTATTTAAATGTAAAGAATTTTCATACACATCAGTGGGGCAGTTTTTGTAACAAATAGATGAACTGGAAAAGGGATTCCTCAGTAGTGGTAACCTAATATTTATTTTTGGTAGTTAGTTGAAAAGGTAAGCCTCCCCTTGTCTTCCTTGTAGTCCATAGTTCTCAAATTGTTTTGCTTAAGGAAAAGGTTTAATGTCAGCACTGGCACTCACAGACACAAATAAGCAAGAGAAGGACTGGGGGCTTTTCTGCTGTCCTAGCCATCTGGAAATCTTAGCCAACACTGAAATATCAATGGCTTCAAAAGTGCAGGGAAGAAGAAAAAAGAATAACGTGAGCCCTTCCTGAGTTTACTGACTGAGCTATACATAGCAAGTGCGACTCTTACAGGACAAGGTGACTTCTAAAGATTAATGAACTCAGATACACGTTACCATGTAGAGAGAAAAAAACCTGTTATCTACATGCACAGAAGGGGAATATGAGGCACAGAAGGGGAATATGAGGCACAGACGGGATAAGGCAGCCTACAGTCGCATAGGAAAGCTGTGTCAGAATAAGAAATAGGATACAAAATTTACCAGTCATTTCCCGCGATTACTTACTTACCTCATTGCCCCCATAATGGGGGCTGGGAATGAATTTAGTTCCACATTTTAATACTCATAGAACCTAGTGTGGGGTAAGAGAGGTGAAGTGTTCAGGACTGTCATGCTTCCCTGAATAACATAGTCTCTGAGACAAATCCTAAAATGCTGAAATATTTTAAAATGTCTGAGATGATTCAACTTCATTAGGATTAAATGTTCTGATGACTTCATGATGCAATGTGTGTGAAATAATTTGGAGATTAAAAGAGAACAGCTTCTAGTTTGAAGAGATTTATTTTGAGACTTCAGACAATTTTATATTACTTTTTGACATACAACTTGTGATCTATCAGCATGAAAGGCTTCAGACTATAAAAAATCAAGTCTTAATTAGTATGTAGATGGAAAATTATAAACCCATCCTCCTTCCCCATCTGCACTATATTTGATTTGACAGCATTTTAAAGTCATTGCTGAATTTTTTTTTTCTTTTGCAGTGTTTTATCAGTATTTCCCAGCTTTCGATTCACAAGCAATGTATTACTCACAGGCTCTGAAAATAGCCTTTGTGAACAAACATATCATCTGTCCTTGCAGCTCACACTGACTGGAACTGCAATTAGTGTGTTGCCATTATCATGTTACTTGCTCTACAGTTTGCCAAGGATCCAGCAAAAGTTGAAGGCAACTTATTCATAAAACTGCTTGAAAAATTAGCTCTAGTCTGGACTTAGAGACAGTAATTGTGAAGTTTGACTTTGGCTGGCTGCCGGATGACCACCCAGCTGCACTCTCACTTCCCTCCTCCTCAACAGGAGAGAAAATATGATGTCAAAGCTCGAGAGACAAGATTAAAAACAAGGATATTATTTACCAGTCACCATCAGGGGCAAAACTGATGGCACCAGTGCCTGGGCGTGAACATCCAATGCATTAATGGATTGCTTGGTGGAGGACTTTTTTGTTTCTCTGTGAGAAGTTAGAGGCTGCTTTGTACAGTTTGTGGAAATAATGCATGAAACTCATAAATGCCCATTTAGAATAGAGTAGAATAGAACAGAATCGAACAGAACAAAATAAAATAGTGCATTTCAGTTGGAAGACGTGTACATCCAATTCAATTTTCTGAGCACTTCAGGGCTCACCAGAACTTAAGATGTGTTATGAAGGGCATTGTGCAAATACCTGTTTGGCACTGGCAGACATGGGGCATTGACCACTTCTCTAAAAAGCCTGTTCTAAGGTCTGACCACTCTGTCAGTAAAGAATTGCATCCTAATGTCAAGTTTGAACCTCTCCTAGTGCAGCTTTGAGCCATTTCCATGCATCCTATCACTGGTTCCCAGAGAGAAAACATCAGCACCTCTTCACTTCCTTCCTTAAAAAGCTGCAGAGAGCAGTGAGGTCACCCCTCAGTCTCCTTTGCTCCAAACTGGAAAAACCCAGTCTCCTCAGCTGCTGGTCACTGAACATCCCTTCCACCAGTTCCACTGCCCTCCTCTGGGTGCATCCTTGCTTAACATCCTTCCTAAATTTTGAGGCCAGAACTGCACACTGTGTAATCCCCTCTGTTGGCTGTTAGGCTGTGCTGTGTCTGATGCACCCCAGGATGGGGTTTCCCCTCCTGCTGACTGAGGTGGAGCCTGCTGTCCACCAGCACCCCCAGATCCCTTTCTGCAGAGCTGCTGTCAATCCTCTCCCACTTCAAGCTTGTGCCTGGTGCTACTCTTTCCCAGATGCAGAATCTGACACTTGTGAAATTGCACACCAGTGATGACTAGCCAATGTTCAATCTATTTAGGTACTTCTACAAAGGCTTTGGTCCCTCAAGAGATTCAATAGCATCTCCCAGCAAATGTGCTCATGGTGCATCCAGCCTCTGCATTCAGATGATTGATAAATGTATGGAAGAGTACTGTCCCTAGTACTGAGCCCTAAGGAGCACTGCTGGCGACTGGTCTTCAGCCAGATGTTGCCCCATTTGCTACAACACTTGAGTCCTGTCTTTCAGCCAGTTCTTCATCCAGCTCACCATATACCAGCTCATGTCACAGTTGGATCACTTCTACAGAAGGATGCTGTAAGTGGCACAATGAAAACCTTTACACAGCAGAAGGTATCATATGACTGTATGCTCCCTTTAATGAATATTTCTTCAGTGTCTTTAGTACTCATATCCTTCAAGACAGACAGACAATTTGCATATCAAGAAAGTTACAGCTGAGTACTTTACTGCTTTGCAGTCCTTACAGCTTCTTGCTCTGGTGGCAAGCTTTTCTTTTTAAGCAATTTGTGCAGCAGCTGCTTCATTCAAATTTTGCTGTATCTTGACAGCTGGGCATGTTCAATGGGGTGGCTGAGCCTCTTTGAAGGCACCTCTTTGCTCTGCCTGAGGTTGCTCTGTGTCTGAAGGAAAAGATCATACTCTCCCTGTGGGTCTCTTCATCATGGGCTGGCACAAAAATGATGACAGGCTACAGGGCAAAGCCAGGTAAAGAGAGGTGACAGAGGGCAGATTGAAACTCTGACTTTCCATACAGATTGGAGAGTCCTGAAACTCCATGGCAAGTCAGGAGTCCAATAAAAGTTTTTTATCTCAATATGAGCCTAAATGAGATTAATGTCTTGCCAGGGCAGTGAACAGGGCAAGGAGGCATTCCTGTATAAAACCTTTAGCTGGAGTTTGTCTGCATTTCCCCTGTTTTCTAAAAACTTTGCCCTATCCTAGTTTGTGCTTAAATGAAAGCCAACCTTAAATATTCAAAACCACTTTGTTGTACAGGTGGAACCATTCCAAAATTCTCATCAAACCATTTTCAATGTACTTGTATAGGTTATATATTAGCTACTTCTGTCATCTTGCTGATGTCACAGTGCTTTCAAAAAAGGCAATCATATTCTTTGCGTAACATGTATTTATTATTTGTAGTCTATTTCTGGAGTACTTTGTAAAACATTTTGAAGGGACTTATTACTGGGATAGTGATATCATTAGTGAATATACCAGCTGAACAAAACTGAATAGGATGATCTCATTTTATTTATATCTTCACAGACAATAGAAATAAACACCATAGGCCAGGGATTAACACAAAATTATTTTCTACTACATTCAGTAACTCACAGACAATTAAAGTAAGTTTCTATAGATGAAAAAATCCCCCAACCGACCATCCTCCTACCATATCAAACCTTGTCCCTGTATTACAGTTTTTAAAAAGCTTAATCTCTCTCTAGAAAACAAAAAAGAGGTGGAAGGAGAGCAAGAACCCAAAAGCTGAATACCGCTCCAGATCCCATTTTCTATAGATGCTTGGTAGGTCTATTGCAGTGCTTACAGCACAGCAGTTCTTCCCCCCACACCCTTCTCTTGAGATGTCATTACTGTATTGTTTACAGTGTTTTCATCCTTACTGATGTGAATTATCTGTGATGCTTGAGTCTGCTGCCCTCTTTTACTCTTATTTTTTGCTGGTGAGGCCACAATGACTGGAGGACCAAAAAGGAGTGCTAAATGAAACTCAAACTGCAATTGCAGAGGGTTTCTAGGCCAAATGTGCTTGCGTGGGCCTACCCAGCAAAGTCTGCCTCCTGCTATGAAAGGAAGGTCCAAAATACTGCTTCTTTATTTTCCTTTATCAGTTTGGAAATATTACTAAATCTAAAACACAATCTGGGACTTGGTTTCCTCTCCATACATAAGTTTGATATAACCATCAGAAGTATGTCACATGGGATGCAAACATTTAGTCAGGGAAGTGATTTCAACTGAACAACTTGACATAGTTGATTCACTAGTTCCCATCAGAGCTTTACAGAGATTTGGCTTCCAAAAGAAAAATAAGAAAATCCTTGATATTTAAGAAAAATATTAAAATCCAGGGCCAAAGTTTTTTCAGAGAAATCTGTGTGGCCTATTAGTGTCTTTGCACATCTGACCCCATTTTAAAGTCTGCCAGAAAGATTTTTTAATCCAACTGAGTACTTCTTGCACTATTAGTAGTTCATACAAAAAGGAATTATAAAGTATCACAGACAAATGTAATGTTGTGCTAAGCAACTGAAGATAAAGAAGATACTATATAAAGTGTCTGCAAAAATCCAGGTCTACAATCATCAATACACTGTCAACCTTTTGGACAAACTTTTTTTGACAGAAGCACAGGGCTTTTCTTACAGTGAAATTATTTTGAATATATTTGTTTGCTTCTTGGCCTCTCCCTTTGCATTCTTCTATCATGCTGGCCTGCCTCTCAAGGCTACCAGTCATAGGACTAGGAGCAATTCTATTTTTAATTGCCTTTTATATTCTTAAGGAATATTACTGTTGTGATTACCTCAAATTAAAACAGCTGGTTTTTTGTAAAAAAGGATATGGGATGGATCCATCTGACCACAATACCATTCTTCACAGCTATCCTTTCTTTACAGCTATATTCTCCAAGAGTGTTTCAAATACAAAGGAGAAATTCATACATTTTCTAGACTGCCATTTTCAGTTTCTCTGTCTGCATTTCAAATATCTGTTATCAAAGAAATGTCATTGACGTAGTCATGCTGCTGCAGGCATATGATGCATGTATAGTACAATAGTTGACCCAACAGTTTTATTTTGTGGGGCCCTTCCATTGTGCTGAGAAATTCAGAGATAAGTCATCAAAATGTTACAAGATTACTGGAAAATCTTCAGCTCTTTGACATTCCCTCTCAAAGTTGTGGGTGTAATATCCCACAGCACCTGCAGGGGATACTGTACCCTTTACAGCCAGCACTTAAGGTCAAGGGCACATTTGTGCCCTGTATTGTCAGAGGTGCTAGGTACTGGATAAAAATGTATTTCTGCCTTTGGCAGGCAATGTTCAGCTAGTTACACTGATATTTCCTCCAGTTAAGCTGTGAAAGTCCAACTTTCACAAGGATATCCTAACTGGATATAATCAGAGTCTTTAGGACTTCTAACACAGCCTTTCCAGTAGATTCACAGAGGAACTGCTGGGTTTTTCCACTGGATCTTCAGAGGAAGACTACACCCTTCAAAAGGATCACTGCTCCAACAGAACCACATCTGCCACCACTCCAGGAGGACTGCAGCCATTCCAATTTGGACTGCTACCAACACCCTGACCAACAGGATGTCAAGTTGTATTCTGATTCTGTCAGTAGTTTTTATTTTGGTTTATTACATGTATTTTGTTTTTTTTTCCCCTTTTCCTAATAAATTGTATTTCTAACTTAAAGTCTCTCACTAGTTTTGCTTTCAAACCAGAGCAGTTATCAACACTTTTTCTGGCACAAACCCAAAACACAGGCCCACACCTTTTTAGTTTACAAGTGTTTCAAATCATTAGAATAATAGTTGCTTTAAGCTTAGTTGTCCTTTTAGAAGATTCAAACTTGGGATTTGCATACTGGTACTGCATTTTTTATGTAAGGAATATATAAAATTAAATTATGATCATTTCCCCTACAGGCAACCACTAATTTTTAGCTTCAGCTCTGCATTCCTGCATATATCTCAGAGGTGTTACCACACGCAAAACAAGAGACTTTGATGTTTAAAAGGAAAAAGCCTTTATATAATTTGAAACTCTCAGACGCCTTTATTAATGTCTGCATAAGAATACTTGAGAAAAATCAGAAGTTTAAATGGTCAGCTTTAAAAAAAAAATCATATGCGAGTGTCTGGGATTGAATGCCAACCTCACTGAACTGAATAAAAAATTTGTTAGTAATTAATTTTAAAATGTATTTCTTTTCTGGGAGTTTGTTGCCTGAAATCTAACAGATTCATCTTGAACAAATGCTGCTTATCATTTTAGAGGAACAACAATTTGGACTTGTAAACTTAGATATAAATACTTACATTTGCACTTGTAAACTTAGGCATAAAGATTCTATATTTACTTAAAATTCAATGAGAGCAAGAGCTTCAGATATGGTGAGCTCAAGGTTAAAGCCATATTGCATTGTGTTGCATCCTGGGTTTGGGTTCAAATTATGGGTTTTTTCTTTGTTAGTTTTCCAGTTCTCTGTACCCTCGTGCATCCCCCAGATTTTCCCCTGGTGCGGTTTCCGTGCCTGTCTCCCCATTCTCGCAGTCCCACTCACCCCAAAGTCCCGTGTCCGCCCCTGCTGTGTTCCCATTGGTCACTGTAGTACATGTCATCACCACGATGTCTGTACCCATTGGGCGGGAGGGCTCCCCGTCCACCCTGTCCTTTCCCTATTTGATCCCACTCCTCGGCATGCTCGAGGCCATTTGCGTCCGTGCGAAGCTGGGAGCGGCTGCAGCTTTTCCACCGCAGCTCTCCACCATGTGGACGGATTTGGATGAATTCCCTGCCTCTTTGTTTCTTCCCTCACGCCAACAGTGAAGCGCGGCCAGCAGCCCACCCCGGAGCGCGACAGCAAAAGCGCCCGGGAACTGCGGCGAGCCCCAGCCCCAACAAAAAGCTACGATGCCCAAGCCAGGCGTTCGAGAGCTGACCGGGGTCAAGAAAAGTAATGAGCACCCGCAAGTGGCACCCAACATGGGGCCACGGCCAGCGCAAGGCTGCGGAGCAGGCAGAGAGTCACCACAGAGCACCCGGGAGCCGCGCAGAGAGAGTGCCGCTGCCGCAAAGCCGCGCCGCTGACCAGCGAGCGCCGCTGCCGAGACGAGCGAGCGCAATCCATGTGGAAAACCGCCGCCGCCACCGCAGGGTTGCGGTCCACGACGGAAAAGTGCTCAGTGCCGGACCGAAAATGGGAGCAAGAGCCCCCCCGAAGTAAGTCAGTGACGTCTCCGCCACTCACAGTTGCGCTTCCAGTCCCATGCGGGAAAACACAGCGTGTTTTCCCACATGGGACTGGAAGCGCAACCATTCACGGCTACGGAAAGGCGAAGAACGGACGCTTCCGGGGAAAGAAGACCCTGGTAGCAGCTTTTATTGGCAAAGATTCCGGTTTGGTGAGTGATTAGCTGCGGGGGGTACCCGGCTAATACTTCACGTGGGTGGGCTCTGCCGCGTTTCCGGGGGTACGGATCACGCAGCGCGCAGCGTGTGTGGCGGGCCGCCGTGGTTTTTTGCGTTTTTTGCTTTTTTTTCTTCCGCTTTTTCTTCACCAGGGGTGAGGCTGTGGGTAAAAATAGCATGGGGACCACGCTATCTACCCAACAAAGGGAATTCTACACCCAAATTAAGGGGATTTTATTGGTAAAACATCCCTACCCCAAAAATTCAGTCAAGCAGTTTGTACGATGGCTCTGCTTTTCCTTTCCACGTGTAACCGCGGAGGATGCTCACAGAACAGAGTTCTGGGAGCAAATAGGAGCCAGGTTAGCTGAGGGAATTGACAAGGATCCCTCTGTGAAAGATTGCTTCCCAGAGCTCCATTTGCTGATCTCAGAGGTTGTAAAAGCGGGGTCTGCGCGAGAAGCGGGCAGGGAAAGGAAAGAGCCATCGGACAAGACTGTTGTTTCCCCCAAATCCATTTCCCCATCCTCTCCTACCCCTTTTTCCCCTAAACCGGGTAGGCAGAGGGGAGTACTCCACCGCTCTGAGGCGCAGGGCATCTCCACAGACATGGACCGTGCTCCTGGCTGCCCCGAGCCGTCCTGGCACCCCTGCCTTAGTGGAATTAGCTACTCTGCTGAGGAACTAACCCCAAACCCCTTTTCCAATCCCTTTTTCCCAGTTAGAAATCCTAGTTCTGGTGCTACCCTGCGCTGCTCTGCTCCCCTGAATCCCTTTCTTTGTCCCCCTGAGAAAGCCGCAGCCACGTGGCTAGGGCCTCTGTCTTCCCAAGATGGAGGGCGGCCACGTGGAGGGGTTTCTTCTCCCCATAATCCCTTAGTCCCCTTTGTTCCCTGTATCCCCACCTTTGACCCCACCCCCTCCTGCTTCCCTGTGGGTGTGGGCACCGCCCACTCCAGGCAACGGGTTGCCACCCCTCCCCCTGTTCCCCCTCAGGTGGGTGTTCCCTTCTTCCATGTCCTGCCTGTCGCAACATCAGCCCCACCCTCCCCTGACAGGGAGGGCTCTGTCACCTCCGCCCCGCTGTCCCAGGGAGAAGATTCTCCCTGCCCTGTCCCACGTACCGCGCCCCCACGTCCTCCCTCTCCTCGGATACCCAGGGGGGGAGGGGGGAGTAGGGGAGAGGGGAGGGGACGGGGCCCAATCTATGCAGTCAAGCAGTCGCTCCACACTCCAGCCTCCTACGCCAGGGGAGGAGAAAACCCTACATGGACACCCCTTCCCTATGAATCCATAAAAGATGTCTGCAAAACATCACGTGATTTTGGACAAAAAAGCCCCTTTTTTAAAGGCATTTTAAAAGCGACTTTAACGTCTAGAACCGTAGTGCCAGCAGACCTTAAGTGTCTGTTTAGCTGCCTGCTTCTCCCATCAGAATACAGCCTGTGGGAGAGGAGGTGGAAGAACTGGCAGCAGACCTGCTTCCCGAAATCCTAGAAGGGCCTTACAGCCTGGATTTCGCGAAAGAACCGATCCCTTTGGACCATCTTGTGGGTGAAGGAGAATGGAGTGAAGGGCAACTTCAAGCTCGGGGAATTCCAACGGCCGTGCTGGACATGTCCAGGGGTGCAGCAGAGCGTGCGTTCCTGGGCATGCCCACCAAGGACCCGATGGTTCCCTATACAGCGATTAAACAAGGTGTCGCAGAGCCTTTTGTAGATTTCGTAGACTGGGTCCGGGCAGCAGTCGAGAGACGGGTGGAGAGACCTGAACACCGAGACGGGCTAGTCCTAGAAGTGGTGCACATGAACGCCAACACCATGTGCAAAAGGATCATCCTGTCGCTGCCGGCCTCACCAGCGCCGACCCTCGACCAGATCATCGAGGAGTGCACCCTGAAATCGCACCTGGTAGAGGAGGAGGCCCCAAAGAGACCTAAAGACAAGCTGGTCGCATCTGCTGTTGCTCCTCCAAGGAACTCAGCTCCGAAGCGACTTCCATCCACACGCCGGTGCTTCCACTGCCATCAGGAGGGACATTTTCAGGATCGCTGCCCACTTCTAAGGACTATACCACCCGGGGCTGCGGGAGGATGGAGGAGGGACGGAAACCCCACAATCCCAAAAAACTAGGAAAGGAACGCGCACTTGCCTCGCGTGCTGATAAAAATGAGGCAAGTCATGGTGCTGCGAGAGGAGCCGCGATACACCATCTAGTCCCATCTGTAAATGGCTGCCTCTCAACTACTGACATTGGGGAGCCTTATTGGCTCCGACTCACCAATTCTGTCCACTTTCGTTCCCAGGACTGGCATTTCTTCATAGCAGATGCAGAGCTTCTATCACACATCTGCCGCTGTGAAACCAGGAGGAAGGAGGACCTTCTGAACTGCAGGTACCTCGTGGTCGGAGACACAAAAAGCACCCCACTGGAGATAGAGGTTCCTCCGGTAATTTCCACCCTTAATCCGAGGCTCTTCTATCTCGTGGCACGCTGTGTCCATCCCCCCCTCTTCCTGCCTAAGGGCCAGGTTATTGCACAGGCAATTCCTATTCCTCGTGCTCTGTGTAATGACCTGGAACTCTCAGTCTTTTATGCTGGGAAGTTGGGAGAGGAAAAACCCCTCGTATGGTGTAAACTCAAGTGCGAGGGGCGCTCTGCATACCTTCAGGGGATGTTGGACACAGGGGCAGACGTGACGGTCATCCCACCACATAAGTGGCCGTCACACTGGGAGCTGCAAAGCATGGCCACACCAGTCTTAGGACTAGGCGGGCCCCAGCCAGCAAAGCAATCAAAAAATATTATCCAAATTAAGGGTCCGAATGGACTGCTAGCTTCAGTATGTCTGTTCGTGATCGATTGTAAATTTACACTATGGGGGAGAGACGCCATGTCCCAGTGGGGAGCCAAATTGGAATTTCCGGCCCCCCCAACAATTTTAGGTGCGGCCACTGAGGAGCGCCCCACACAGAAATTAACATGGCTCACAGATAAGCCTGTCTGGGTGGAGCAGTGGCCGCTGAGTAAACAAAAACTACAGGCGCTCACAAAACTAGTGGAGGAGGAATTGGCAAAGGGACATATAGTCGAAACTAACAGCCCCTGGAACTCTCCGGTGTTTGTAGTTAAAAAACCAGGGAAGGACAGGTGGCGACTCCTCCATGACCTAAGGAAAATTAATGAAGCCATAGAAAATCTGGGCTCTCTCCAACCGGGTATGCCATCTCCATCTATGCTACCCCAAAATTATAATTTGGCTGTAATTGACATTAAAGATTGCTTCTTTCAAATCCCGCTCCATACGGATGATGCTCCCTGTTTTGCCTTCTCTGTACCCTCCATCAACAGGGAAGCCCCTATGAAGCGCTACCACTGGACAGTACTACCTCAGGGGCTAAAATGTTCCCCCACTATATGCCAGTGGTATGTCGCCAAGGTTCTGTCCCCAATGCGTGCCAAGTGGACATCCTGTATTTTCTATCATTACATGGATGACGTGCTGATTTGTGCCCCTGACAGCGAGGTCCTACAAGCAGCTCTGGAGGACACTGTTAGGGCCTTGTCGGTGGCCGGATTCGAACTACAAAAAGAGAAGGTACAGTTACTGCCACCCTGGAAGTACCTGGGCCTAGAAATTAATAACTGAACGATTAGGCCCCAACAAATTCAGATAAGTAACAACCCCAAGACGCTGAATGACATCCAGCGCTTGTGTGGATCACTAAATTGGATCAGGCCATGGCTGGGACTCACCACGAGAGAACTATCCCCTCTTTTTGACTTGTTAGCAGAAAGGGAGGGGGATGAGGGTTTAAGTTCCCCAAGAGTCCTTACCCGGGAGGCCAGAGCCGCACTCAAGAAGGTCCAAACCACCATCGCGAGTAGGCAAGCCCATCGCTGTCAACCAGGGCTGCCTTTCCGCTTCATCATCTTAGGTGAGTTACCCCATTTGTACGGTATAATATTCCAGTGGGACAAGGGCCAACAGGACCCCCTCTTGATAATAGAGTGGGTGTTCCTTGGCCACAGACAGTCCAAAAGTATCACCAGGCCACAAGAGCTGATGGCACAGCTCATAATACGGACCAGGGCTCGTCTGCAAGTACTAGCGGGTTGTGACTTCACATGTATCCACCTCCCCATCAAAACATCCACCGGGAAAATGACCAAGGAGACCTTTGAACACCTTCTCAGACAAAATGAAAATTTGCAGTTTGCTCTAGACAGCTTCTCAGGCCAAATTCAAATTGGGCATCCTGGCCATCATCTGTTCAATACAGAATTCAAATTGTTGCCAAAAGAATTGCAAAGTAAAAAGCCACTCAAAGCACTGACAGTATTCACAGATGGGTCAGGGAAGTCCCACAAGTCAGTAGTGACTTGGAAAGACCCAGAGACTCAGTTGTGGGAATCAGACGTTAAAGTGGAGGAAGGTTCCCCACAAGTAGCTGAGTTGGATGCTGTCATGAGGGCTTTTAAAAAATTCGATCAACCTTTTAATCTAGTCACAGATTCGGCATATGTGGCAGGAGCAGTGTCTAGAGCTGAACATGCAATTGTAAAAGAGGTCCCAAATCAAGTCATCTTCAGGTTGCTCACAGAATTAGTACACCTGGTTTCTAACCGTGAGCATCCCTTTTATGTGGTACATGTGAGATCACACACAGATCTGCCAGGCTTTATTGCCGAAGGGAACCGCAGAGCAGACGCCTTGGCAGCCCCAGTACAGCTGGGAAGCCAGCCAAACATAGTCGAGCAGGCCAGGCTCAGCCATCAGCAGTTCCATCAAAATGCCCCAGGTCTGGTACGCCAGTTCCATCTGCGGCGTGACCAAGCCAGGGAAATTGTAGCCTCATGCCCCAGCTGTCAGGAGGCAGCTCTACCAACACTGGGAGCAGGTGTGAATCCCAGAGGTCTCCGCAGTTGTGAGGTATGGCAGATGGACGTCACCAAAGTCCCCGAATTTGGGAAACTCAAAAATGTCCATGTAACTGTGGACACCTTCTCGGGAGCAGTTTTTGCCTCAGCCCACATAGGGGAAAGGGCCACAGACGTGAGAAAACACCTCATACATGCCTTTGCTACTTTGGGGGTCTCAGCCACAATAAAAACTGATAATGGTCCAGCATATACTTCCAGGGTGCTCAGTAACTTCCTGCAGGAATGGGGGGTCCAACATAATACTGGGATTCCTCACTCCCCCACCGGCCAAGCCATAATAGAGAGGACTCACCAGACGCTGAAACAGGTCCTCTGGAAGCAGCGGGGAGATGTGCGAGTGCTGTCACCGCACGAGAGGCTCTGCAAGGCCTTGTTTACCATCAATTTCCTAAACTGCTCTTTTGACAGGCAAGAACCGCCAGCCCTGAGACATTTCAAACAACATCAGGAGCTCCAGCCAGAGGAGAGGCCTCCAGTATTAGTAAGGGATCCAGACTCTAAAGAAATCCAGGGTCCATTCCCACTTTTGACTTGGGGACGGGGATATGCCTGCGTATCCACGCCCTCAGGAGTCAAGTGGATCCCCAGGAGGCATGTCAAACCTTACACACCAGGACAGTCAGTGAGTCGGAGCGATACAGTGCCAGTGGATGCAACCGATGATCCCACCAGCCAAGGGGTTGCATCCAATCGCAGGTGCCGCAGAAAAGGGAGAGACTCAGCATCTCCCTAAAAAGCACTTTTCCCACATCTACCTCAGACCGTGTATGTCTCCAGACTGTGTTTATTGTTGTCCCAGTTCCCCTATCCCCAAACACCCAGGAAAAAAGCAGCTCCAGTACCATCTCCAGGCCCTCTCCATCTACAAAGCAGTCACAGCAGCAGAAGAAGCTAAGAGAAGATGCCACTGTGCAATAATCCAAACAGAAACAACTGTCTTTTTTATATTATTTAAAGCGGGGAATTGTTGCATCCTGGGTTTGGGTTCAAATTATGGGTTTTTTCTTTGTTAGTTTTCCAGTTCTCTGTACCCTCGTGCATCCCCCAGGTTTTCCCCTGGTGCGGTTTCTGTGCCCGTCTCCCCGTTCTCGCAGTCCCACTCACCCCAAAGTCCCGTGTCCGCCCCTGCCGTGTTCCCATTGGTCGCTGTGGTACACGTCATCACCATGATGTCTGTACCCAATGGGCGGGAGGGCTCCCCGTCCACCCTGTCCCTCCCCTATTTGATCCCACTCCTCGGCATGCTCGAGGCCATTTGCGTCCGTGCGAAGCTGGGAGCGGCTGCAGCTTTTCCACCGCAGCTCTCGCAGCCAATAAAGCATCCAGCCGCCACGCGGACGGATTTGGATGAATTCCCTGCCTCTTTGTTTCTTCCCTCACGCCGACAGTGAAGCGCAGCCAGCAGCCCACCCCGGAGCGCGACAGCAAAAGCGCCCGGGAACTGCGGCGAGCCCCGGCCCTGACGAAAAGCTGAGACGCCCAAGCCAGGCATTCGAGAACTGACCGGGGCCAAGAAAAGTAACGAGCAGCCGCAGCATTGTATGAGGCATTTGGATGAGCCATTTGCTGTTGGAAAAATGTGAGAGAACATATAAAGTACAAGTTCCAGATTAAATAATATTGAGCTTTATTCCCTGGTGATAACCATACTGGAGGTTATAATACAAATCTGAGTGAGTTTGCATATTGAGTAAGACCGCTTTTAAGTGATGATGGGTAAAAAAGACGTATCAGTGGAAGAGTTTAGGCAATTTGAATTGCAGGATCAAGATACATTTCTAATCTGAATAAATTCCTTGTATGGAAATTTATCGTAATAGCTTGTGCCTTAGAGGCATACATCCTATAGCATTATGTAACCCAGCAACCTCAAGTTTTCAAAAAGAAAGCCATACAACTATTAATCTATGGGGACAAAGAATTTTCTCCTTTTTCCTCCTTACAGAAAGGGAATGATAGCATTTTATATGAATACAACTTCTGCTGTTCACACAGTCATTACCTTTCTGAAAGAACACCAGCCCAATACTTGTATTTAAGCAACTGTAACGCCATTTTCCACTTCACTTAATATGGAAGATTTTATAGGAAAAGCTGCAGTACATACTGTTGCATAACTAGCATAACACAGTTACAAAATAACTGTCCCCCAAGTGTGCAGAACTCCATGGGTATCAAATGGCTGAAGCAGTACAAGAGTGACTTTCTAAGATTAAACATGGAAGATATAACCTAAATATTATGCCATATCATTTCTCTCAGAAGTCACCTGCATGCTGATGTCCTGAAGTGGAAGTGCAGTTCCACAACAGCAGACAGCAGTGGAGCTCAGCAAGAGCTGCCAGGAGCAACAGGTGCTGCTGCTACACCACAGTGAAACCCTGCCCTAAAGTGCACAATAATGAAGGAATCACGATACCCTCTACAGGCATTGTGTGTGAGGGTAGTATGTGCATTTTAGAAAGATTGCAAAGTGTTTGTTAACAAATTCTCATTGAAGGCTAAAGTATTGTACAGTTAATATGGCAGCTGCTCTCCAGCTGCCTTTACTGACTTGAGCAAAGCAATTGACATAGTAACTGCTATGAGCACTCCCTCTGCCTTAGCGTGTTGGTACTTTAAGAAATATTTCTAAAATATCCATGTTATGCCACAAATTAAAATCCAAATACATTACACAAGTCTGCTTCCTTTGTTAAGGGGTCCCTCTCTTCATTCAATTAACAGTAGATATTACCAGCTTGTCTTCATTTACTTCAAATGCAGTACTTAATGCTGTTTTGTTTCTTTTCCAGAAATGAAAAATCCTGTATTTTTCTATTCACTCTACCCTGCAATTATTAAACTGCAGGTTATATACTGACCTCTGTTTCTCCACATCTATAATTCTATTGGTTAATGGCTCCAAGTGGAGGGACTGCTGGGCCACTGTAAGCTGTTTGGCACTGTTTGCTGCAGGCTGACTTGTCAGCATCAGTGCGTCTTTGCATTAGACTGAAGCATCAAGTAATAAGCTCTCATCCTATCCCCTAAGGGGTGTTGCCTTGAAGTGATGCGGCACATTTCAGGGCGAGGGACCCCCGGGGTGTCCCCGGGAGGGCCCCCCAAGGCTGTGAGTTCTCTGGTAGCAGCAGGCAGGCAAGGAGACTCCACACGGCTTCTGAGGGTGTTCATTAGATGAGGGTTTATTGGGGGTCATACCCTCGGGAGGCAGCATGGTTTCTGAGGGAGAGGGGGGGAAAGGGGAGTGAGGGGGGAAAGGAGAGGGGGAGAGAGGGGCTGAGAGAGCACTGGCCAGGAGAGCCAGCTAAGAGAGAGGGAGAGAGAGAGAGCCTCATCCCCCTGGCACACTTAACAGGGAGATTCAAAATGGGCGCGGAACAGATTGGGCCAATGGGATTACAGACACAGGATACTGCAGGGGAGGATCACAGGTTTGGAACAAGCCGTACATTTTCCAGGGGTGAGACAAAGCATAGAATTTAACTAAAATGTAACACCACAGTGAAGAGGTAAAAGAATTTCTTTTTCTCTGTCCAGTAGTTTTCATCTTATACTTGGTTTGCTCAAGTACCATTCTGTTCCTAAGTTTCCATTGAAACAAGAATTGTTGAAAATGAAAGAGCTTTTGCTTTTCCTGACAGTGTGATTTGATTTGAAACTTATTCTGTTTCCACAGCATATTTGAACAATTGGTCTTAAAGCAAGAAAGTACAAATTCAATCAAAGGGCCATTTGAGAAACTTACATGAGCTCAGGTAAGTGAGGAAGGCCCAGAATTTCTCATTAAGCTGTGATGAGCTCTGTTGCCACAGCTCTCTCCACAGAGAGAAAAAAGGAAGAGACAGGAGCAGGCACAACTTTCCCAGGCATTGTTCTGGGGAAAGCTTCGAGAAGATCAGAGAAAAGAATGAGAAATGATTCTTATCTTCACTTCCTGTGAACACTTCATGTGTTATGGAGATTTGTTTACCAAAGGGTGATTTCTTAATTGGCCATTGGTGACGGTGTTTGGATGTCAAGGACCAATCTGCTCTGTCTGTATCGGACTGTCTGTAAGGGTGATGAGTTTCTTAATAAATATAGTATAATATAATAAAGCAATTGATCAGCCTTCTGGAATCATCGAGTCAATGCTAATTATCATCCCGCCGGGGATGCCCTCCTATGATAGAACTCTACTGAGAATTACCTTGAATGCACTACTTTTTAAATATCAGAATGATTTTACAAAGCTGGGTTGAGTTAGGCTGAGTTAGGCTATGTATGTAGAGTTGTACAGAGGAAAAACAGGTGCATTCTGAGCAGGGACTCTTTTCTGCTCTTGGACATGACAAGACAAGTTGTATCTTCATCAAAGAAGCAGGCTTTAGCCTCCATTTCAGTAGTGTGAAATAATTCAGTGCATTTAATTTTCAGTCAATTGCAGAACTGACACAATTATTTTCACAAAACTTATTTTTGTTCTTCTTCCAAATGTAAACTCACAGGGAGATTGTCCATGTAGTTTTAACAAACATTGTTAAAATACATTTGTTGGCTCAGTTTTCCTTTTTAAAGGTAAACTTTAAAGCAGTAGGCAGAAAGCCCAGTCAAATACATTTTTTATATAGCTAAACCAGAATATTTTCTCTTACTCTGCTTTGCTTTGATTTTCAGTTAAATCTCTTCCAAACTTTGTTTTAAAGTTATTCCTGCATGCAACTGTCCCAAGGAGAAAGGAAGGAAACTAGCTTATCTTCCTCATTTTTTATATTCAAAATGAAAATTATTCAGCAATAACAGCTAAGGAAAAAGAGGTCCCATTCTCTATTTTAGTCTTTGTTGTCTACAGCTGCTTTGATAGGTGTTCATACTTTTTTTTTTCTTTCTTTTTTTTTAGGATAAAACTTAAATAGGATAAAAAGAGAAGTAGAGAAGTATGATCGGTTTGAGGTAGTGGAATGTACTAGGATTTGAATTATTGAAATAATACAAAGTAACAAGTGTAGAAAATCACTTTAAAATATTTTAATCACAGCATACTGAATCAAAAATTACACTTCTGAAATTTGTCCTACACAGCCTTTTCTCTGGCATAGTTTATATTGATTTTGCTGTAGAGAAAAAAATATAGATTACAGGGAAAAATAATAATCATAGCAAGGTGGGTAGTATTTAATCTTTATCTAGCCCATACATCAGAACAAATTGTGAAAAGTAAGACTATAGGTACATTGAATATTTTGTATTTGCTGCTGTCCTTTTCTCATTGGCAAAAATAATTATTGTTCAATTAAAATCATCCTCTAAATCATTACTAAATACATGAATTACACTTGTTTTCATATGGTGTCCTTGTATCAGTACATTAATTTCTATGCATTTGCCTAACATGAAAAAAATGTATTCCCTTTTTCCATACTGCTAATGAGGCTGTATTTTCTTTCCATTTCTGTGAATTCCCCATACTGCATAGTTAAATGAGTTTTGTTCAGATAGACTTCTCTTTCTGCATGTCAGAAGGGACATACAAAATTAGTTTGGTGTTCTCTGCTTGACAAATGTCTGCTAGCTTTTTTCCTTGGATACTTTCAGTCAGAAAGTAAAATTCTTTCAAAAATCTGGCAAATCTGGATAAGTCTTTCAATAGTCCCTTTACTCTATCAGCAGTTCTTTTGGGGTTGGGCTTTAGACACCCATTGTTCAGATAATTTAATCATATCCAATCCTCAACTATTTTAGACAAGAACGCTATATCATCAATTTTGTATATAAGCATAAACCCTTGCTATTCCTACTGAAAAACTATTTCAGAATACTTTCAGTAGTCAGAAACAGTCCTCTAGTTTATAACCCAGATATACCTTGAGCAGTTTATAACCACTGGTTTTTGTGACAGCATTATCTACAGGACTTTCCCTTGCTTATTGTAATAATCTTCCTCTACAACTTCCCAGTTTTCTGTCTTAAATCACTATATTGACTCTTATATGAAGTAATCTTAAATCTATATGAATATGAAATATTCTTAATTCAAGCATTTAGGGCTTGATTCTAATATTGACCTAAGTGTGCTATTTTGAAAAAAGATACAAAAAAAAAAGAAAAAAAAAACCCAAACAAAAAAACCCCCTAATATGTACTAGTGTTAGTAAAACAGAAAAGGCAGAATCAAATCAGATAAGAAAAATTAGTGATAGTTTGTTAGGTAGAATTATTATTTTGAATAAAGTCTGGGATTCTTCTTACACAAAGAACTGTGGTAAACAAAAAAACTCTGCAGAGAAAACCTGTACTCCTTCATAAAACCAGAATTTGGAAGAAAGGCAATTAGATAAAAAAGGCAGGATGAAATGTATAATAAAAGCAGTTGCCTTCAATCTTAATTCTTCTCTCTCAGTTTTCTCATCAAAACTCTAAATTTTTCAACTTTTCAACTGTCACTTTATTTTTATGCAAATCATTTCTTATCCTTAAATTCTAGAAAGCTGGAACAGAGAATGCATGACTATACAAATGAACAAAAGACTTTAAAATTGTGCTCGGAGTGAGTCAGAGAGGGGGGATTATAGTGATCAGTTTAGTGAGATGCACATTTTCCTTTTAGCCGGGGAAATAATAACACAGCCATTATGCAAATCAGTGACTTAGAACCTCTCAGAGCACAGACAGGGGACTGTGTGAGAAGCGCTTGCACCGATATGGAGAAGTAAACAGCTCAGCATTTTAAAGTGAATTGACAGGGAAATGATTTTCAGAAACTGAGCTGTGAATGTTACTTCATAAAAAAATGTTTTCGACTGTTTATCTGCCATACAGTATTTAAAATGTAGATGTGTCCCAAGAAGGTTGCATAAGAAGAATATACAAGAAAAAAATACATGCAGAAAACCAAGAACCTCCTGCAAAACTGCCTGATACCTAAGATGTTACAGCCTTTGTGTACAACCAAGGAGATAATCTAGTGTAAACACACAAGGTTTTGCAACATGTTTCCATCCACAGCTGTGTTAGTTTCCCTTCATTATCTTACATATGGAATAAGAAAACTGTGATGAATAAAGTTACAGTTATTGTTTGGTAGAGTGGGGGGGGGTTTTGTTTGGGTTTTGTGTTGGGTTTTTTTTTTTTTTGTTCTAGTTTTTGGTTTTGGTTTGTTTTTTGGGGTTTTTTTGGTTTTTTTTTTGTTTTGTTTTTTTAAAGAAGATCCACCATCTTTTTGTGTTGACTTTCTTTAAGGTGAAAAGAGAAAATTGAACACACACAAAAATCCCCCCAAAAAAATCCCAAAACCAAAAAAAAAAAAAAAAAATCTAGCTGTCTCCATGCTTAGCAGCGTGGCTGGCACAGGAGCTCCTGAGCATGTTGGCTGGCTTCCCTTATCTGCTGAAGCACTCTCCTCTACGCAAGCAATAAAAAGGGATCTTAAGTCAGATTGTGTGTCTTCTGCCAAGAGCAAGATAAGAGGAAAAGTATATGGGGAATGGCTGGAGGTGCAAGGGGATCCCTTGCATACAGAAGCTCTGCTGAAACTATGAAGCAGATCTATTTGTACTCTTGTTTCACCAGAGGACTAGTGGCTGTGTTTTCTGTAGTCACCCGGGGTTCCCATCCCTCTCAGCACACCTTCATCACACCAGAGAACTTCTTTTATATTCATACTTCGGGGTTTGTGTGTTTAATAAATGACCCCAGAAGTTACAGCAGATGTTAAAGCTTTGTTTTCTTGCTTTTCACTTTTTCTTCCTATTTTTAGCAATCTCTTTTGTCAGTCTATTCTTCAGAGAAGCTAGCTTTGTACACAGGTTGCTTTTAAACTCAACCCCAGTGGGAAGCAGCTGAAGGCAACAAGGCATAACTGCACACTGCTGATCTGCAAGGGAAGGAAGGTAATTTCTGTGCTCTTAGGTCAGACCACCAGTTCTCTTTCTCATTCCTTCTGGTTATGACTCAGGGTGTGGGGGTTGTTTCAAAATAAATGTGAAAAATTTTGGAGGGTGGAGGCAAATGCCCCCTGTAGATATCAGACTTGTGTTTAAATTTCAAAGGCAGAGCATAAGCACACAACAAAACAAAAGGGAGTTCCACTTATCTGCCAAATTTAAGAAAGTTGTTGTCAAACAGGTGGTAGCTAAGACATTTTAAATACAAGACCCTAAATAAAGATCTCATTAGGAATTGTAATTCTAACTCAGCCAGTCAGAGCAATACGTCCCATAAAAAGCATTGTGGACATTTTTTCCCTATTCATTTGCATGGTCTTATGGGAGGCAGAACAGATACCTGCTGATAAAATGTAAAATGCATAAGAGCTGCATTATCAAAATCTCTGCCATTTTAACAGTTGTTTCAGTTTAACTCATTCTCTCAGGAACTGATTCTCTGAAAGAGGAAAAAGAAAGGCAGGAATCCATAATGTTTTGAGTATTGAAAGTGATTTTTGAGTGATAGTTCCTACACACATATATCTTGAGATATTTACAAATTCTTTGAAAACATTCACAAAAGAGCTAGTACTATTATCATATGTTGTTAATCTCTTTAAAATTTGATAGTGTATATAGGGCAAGAAAAAATAACAGATAAAAATGAAAAGATGAAATTTAGAGCAAAGATCTGTTCAACTGTTTGTAATCAACATTGTTTTGCAATCACCAGACTTCTAGGCATGTACTTCAAGGTATTACAAATGACTGGGGGCTCACTGCATTAATCTTGCCCATGAAGTGAAAAGAGTATTTGAGGTGACAGAAGATAGCCCATGAAAATGTAGGCATTAGTATTACTTTGTTTTTTTGAGATTTTTCAAGGGTTTTTAAAAGTTTTTTATACTTTTTAATGTTTATATATTTCTACTGAATTTTTTCACATTGTTCATGTAAATAATGGTTGTTTTGTATTCTTTTCTGTAAGTAGAGAGAATTGATAGCCTGTTAGTTTGACTAGTCTAGTTGGAGAGGCGGCAATTTCACCCTGCAAGCTACTATTATTTTTATTATTTTATATATAGTAGAGTTAGAAGATAAAATTCTCTCTTTTAGTTCTTTTCTTCCCTCTTTTACATCTAGTGTGTGAGTTACTTCATGTAATATTGTGACACATTAGATTAAAGATAGTGTAGCAGTGTAGCTCGGCAGTAGAAAGGCCTGCAGACAGTATATGGACTTCCCGAACTGAGGAATGTATAGTCAGTTTCTCTTTGCTGTTGAAGCTAAGACAGTTGTTTCACAATCCCAAACCAAACATAGCAGATGTATTTTAACATTAATTGGTGCCCTCAGCTAATCCACAACCAGCTTTCATTTGTCTTGCAGAGAGCACCACAAAAGTTTCCAGAAAGTTAACAGAAAAAAACCCAAAAAAAAAACCCTCTGGGCAAATACTGGCACTGTGTGCTTCTTACTTCTGTACTCATCCCACCAAGTTCTATTTTCCTAATGTTTTGATACCCTGTCAGAAGAGTCAAGGGTCATTTACTGCAGCCACTGTAATTGTCTTTAGTGTTTAATACAAAGGCATGCTATTGAAGATACACGGTGTATTATCACAAACTGCCATGGATGCCAGATACCACTTGCTGTCTGAAATCACAGGGTGTTCCCCTGGTGACTCCAGAAGTCCTCAGGCACAATCAGTGCAGGTACAATAGTACCTGCTATTACATTGCAGAATAACCTTCAATGTTCTGAGTGGCTTACTCCCCCTTTTGTGCCATTCATGGTCAGTGCAATTATACTGCAGAATTTTCTGAGTGGAAAACAGTGAATGACAGGATTTAGGACAGAAAAGTAATTCACATTTCAAACACTTTTTAAAATTAAATTTTTAATTTTTTTTTCAAAGAGTGAGGAGGCAAGAGAATGTGTGCAAATAAACCTGTGAAATGAACCAAATCCTGTAAAACTTGGCAAGGAATTGCTATTTTTACTGAGGTTTTGAGCACATGTTAAACCACAGTGCTCTGCTCTGAGGAGATAGTGGATAACTTGTTCCTATCACTTTTTCTCTGAAGCGTGATACTTGAATATTGCTGCCCAACTGAAGTTTGATAACAATCAGACTTACATCAGTGTCAGTCTCAGTGCATTAAACCTGAGGAATGTGATAAACATGCACACAAGACTCTGATGGCACTGTCAGTCTAGTCCCAAACACTGAAGCCTCCTGGAACCAGAATTAGGCAGATATCTCAGAAACAGTATTTTCCTGTTCTTTTGTTGCTAAGCCAGACCAAACTGGTACCATTCAGAGCCAACTCTGATATTTTTCATCACTGGCAATAGATACAGTAGAATAGTTGGGACCAAAGCCCATAATCTTCTGTTTTCATAGGCAGTAGAGATTTCTCTCAAACTAAATGTATATCCCCATCTGTTACATTAAGGTTTGAAGGTAGAGGTGGGTTCTTTACATGTTCTGGAAGACTCTGAACAGTTATGCACATTTCCCAAAAAGTCATGCCAAATAATTCCATAGATTATTTAGATGCAGGCACTTCCTCCTTATCCAGAACCTCAACCACTGGACCATTAATTTCTGCAGTGGTTAATTTTGGGAAGTTACAGAAGATAATGGGAATGCTAGAGTACTTGAAGATGCTGGAGGAAAATGCTGGTAAAATACAAGGAGTTGGGGTTTTTTGAGATTAGTAGCGGGGTGGCAGGGGAAGTAATCAGCCTTTTTAGTCCTTATAGGAACCTTTACTGAGAGGGTGAGTTTGCATTAAACTTGAGCCTCCCAAAACAAATTTGTTTGAATATAAGCAAGATAATTCATCAATAAAAAAATACAAATGTGGGAACTGTATATATGCCTCCCTGTTCATTGAATTCCTGGATTTGAGTCAAAAAATCTGATTTTAATGAAAAAATCAATTTTCTTGCATATGGGAATGTAAATTTGACCACAAGTAATTAAAATGTTGAAATTAATATTCTCTATTTTCTGATGCACACATACAAGATCAATATGTGACAACTAATATATGCCTAGCCAGGCAGATATTCATAAGAGGGCATTTTAATTTCTAACCTTTACTTGTACCTCTCATCTGGTTTTACTAAGCTACCTGGAAAAATGTAAATTTTTCCAGGTAATTGTTTTTGCATAATTTCCAGATCTAACTTTGAGAATCAAAAATTACATCGAATAAATAGAACACTCAGATTAAAATTACCACATGATCGCTTCCCTTTTCCACATTCGTGTGAATTCAAATTTTTCCAGGCATGTACAGGAGGAGAAAGCTTTACACTAGGAAAAAGCAAGTACTTACAAATAAACCTCACTTTTAAAATTGAAGAGCAGAAAAATAATTTCATGTATTAGGCTTTGTCCAACCCATTAGGTTGACAATGAAGACCAAATTAGAATTTCATCTGACATAATCTTGGTTTTAAATGTATTATGTAATTTTAAAATTGTACTTTCTAATACTATCTTTTTCTAACTATTCATTATTGTCTAGTCAATTTTTAGAGCAATTGGCATGAATTCTAGAAAAACTAGTACTACCCATAGCTTTTTAACTAAGTGAAAGTGCATTTGAAGTTGAAAAAGCATTTGAAGTCTAGTGCTATTCCTTCCTGACATTTCAGGTTTATCAGGAGGTTAATTAGACATAGTTTCAGCATTGCTTTAGGGCTCAGCACAACAGGCCAGTTTTTTATCTACTTGCAGACTTGGAAGCTTAGGAAACACCGGCTTAAGATCTCTGGCAGGTTTAAATTGTCTTTTCTCCTGCACGCTTTGAAAATGTAATGAAATTCTGTTCCTCAGCATAAACTACTTGGACAAAACTGTGTCAGTGACATTCTGCCTATGGCCAAAATGGAGACAATGTTCATCTATTTTATGTGATGACTTTTAGTCACAGTAAAAACTGTAACACCCAGCAGGCCTTAGAGAGTTGTGCAGTGTTCTGGTTCAGCTTAGTCACTGCCAGCCTTCTACTGCATTGATACTAGGACAAACACAAGGGCAAGAACAAGGATCAATTTACAAAACTATTTTGCTCTGGTAATTCGTCTGAAGATGTGGAAAGCTAACCTTTCATCACAAAAAACTGGAAAAAAGAAGAATGTCAGTGTCTTGATTTGAAAGACAGGTGTCTGCTAGGGAATACAGAAGCCTCCCTTGGAATGGAGGATGTGAACCCCCTTAATATGAATTATTATAATTTTGAAATTAAAGGGCTCTCAGGCAAAGACATGAGAATAGGAATAAAATGTGTATATAATAGTTATATACACATACTAGTGTGTATAACAAGGCCGACAAACAACAGTAACTACGGTGCTAACAACAACCAGAACCAAAACCCAGTAACAGCCTTCTTGGCCGCAGGCACTTTCCCTTTGGTGCAGTTCTGGTCACAGCCAGCAGGGGCGGTGGTGGCTCCCGGTGGGCAGGGCAGGTGCGGTGATTCCCCCGCGGCTGCAGGGGGAGCTGTGGTGTGATCTCAGGGAGCACGTGTTAATGGCAGCTCGGCCCAGATGGAGAGGGATGGAAGAAAGGTTTTGCTTCACAAGACCCAGGGCAGTCAGTCCCGGTGTCTCAACAGGACTCTGAGGAGCAGCAAGCTGGAATGGCAGGAATGATCAGAAATCCTGGGGTGGTGGATGAGATGTATCAGAAGCTCTGCGGCCATAGCTGGAAACTGCGGCAGATCCCGGCAGGGCAGGGGATATGGGGCCCAGCAGCAGAAGAAAGGCAGCTGCTGGCTCAGTTATGGCAGTGGCAGAGAATTCCTTTCCCTAAGCCACAGGTCCAACCGTCCTCCTCTGAAGCCCAGAGAGACAGACTGTACCCAGCTGCCGAGCCCTCCTCTTTCTCCTGCCTCTATTTTCGCCGTATCTTTGTCCCTCCAAGAAAAACTCATAAAAACCAGAGGAGTTCCCCCTCCCCACCTCTCAAGCACCCAGTCATCAGTGCTTCTTTGCAATTCAATGGGAAAAAATTTCACAAGTAGCAAAGAAATGAAAGGAAAAAACCACAACCCCTAACAGTTAGTAACTTGTCTATGAAATTATAACTCTGCTGGAATGAAATGAAAAACACATTTATATAAACTTTTATGTACAATACAATCCTAAATTGTCTCTTGATCCTATGACAACTCTTATTTGAGGTGTTAGGGATACAAAAGGATGTTTTTCTTGATGCATCCCAGGCATCCAGTTAGCATCTTATATTGTTATGCTGAATGTTAGTAAATCCAACTACCATGTCACTACTTTAATTTCTATGTTTTTTGTTTTTTCATTGTGTTCTTTTTTGTGGCCATTTCTCTCTTTCAGTAACAAGATGCACATAACTGATATTTTGATGGCTGGAATAGAGATGATGCCTTAAAAAACTTAGAAATAAAAAACCATTATTTTGAGATAATATTGGTGTAGGAGGTAATATAAAGGCTGGTCTTTATTGGAGGCCTCCAGGGGCAGATATAGAAAATGTCCACAAAAGCCCATCCACAGGGGGTGAAAGCAGTTTTTGTAAATTTAACAAATTAGCATATTTCACCAAAATCACCAATTAGGAGCTCTCATGGTGACGCAATTCCCCCTCCAGGCCAAGCCCCTTCTAAGTCCTTCCCCCTCAGATGGAAACTGAACTTGGTGATGAAAATGTGTCTTGAAGAGCTGGTTTTCAACCTTGATTTCTAAGGAGAATCAAGATAGGATAGGGGCTTTGGAATATGTTTGGTCTTTTTGCCTATGAGGGCAGGGAAAAGTACAGGGAAAACTAGCCATGAATCCAGTAATAGGCTACAGAGCTGTGAATATATGTGTAAGAATACAGAGAATATATAAAAGAAAAAAATGCAAAAATCAATAGGCATCAGAGGTACTGTGTATAAGACCTTTGTGGAAAAACTCTTCTGTGCAATATCATTCTGTCAAGAAAATAGAAGAAGAATCTCTGAAATTAAAACTGATCTGACCTCTTTAACTATTAAGATTTCCTTTGCTCGTGTTTCATTGCATTAACATCCCAATAAATATTGCAGAAATTATGTTAGTAAGGCTCCAGTCAACATCATGGGACAAAGACAGTGCTAAACAGTAGTAATAAAAATTATTTATTTTTGTAGGACAAGTTAAATAGCTTTTCTTTTGAATAAACCTTTCTTTTAAAGTCTTCTACCAATGTAAGTGCAGAGTCCAATCTTCTTTAATTTTAGAGAACCAAATGTGGACATAAAATGTTTCCTAGGATTTTTTTTTTTGTCTCAGCCTACATCATTAATATCGCACACATCTCCATTTCAGGTGGGACTATTTGTGTGATAGCAATTTTATGGAAAAAACAGGCTAGCACACATGAATTCAAAGCAATATTTCTTATGTGCCATAAGATAGGATAAGATATGGACCATGGGCTACAGATGCAACAAAACTTGGTTCAGTAGAACTACAGAGGGGAAGCATCAATCAAGTTAGGAGGGCATCCACTCCTATCACTGCTGTAGGTGCTTAGAGGAAAAGCACATAATTTCCTGGCCATCATTTACTGCAAGAACAAAGCTTTGTGGTTTCCATTAGAGGACACTGAACAAACACAGTGGTGCCGGCTACTGGCAGCACAAAAGCCTGGATTTGGACACTGCTATTTCATGAACCAGGGCATTTGCTACAGCTGAGATGACTTTGTGTTCCCAAGTAAGACACAAGGCCATGAAAGACACAGGGCAAGTTAAGTTGACTCCATCCCAAACCTCTTTCACAGAACAGCTACTGAAAGTTTTAAAGGCAAAACTTCGGTACAACATGAGATACAGTTGCCCCAGGATGAAGATGTTTCTTCCCAGGGCTATTTTTTCACTCAAAAAGTGCTCACAGGTGTGGCTGCTGCATACATCAGGTTTTCTCAAGAGGAAAAGGAACTGCCCTGTGATCATGCTGGTCTCCTTGGAGAAGATACAGAGGGTTTTTGAAAGAGCAGTGAAAGTTTTCCTTCTCTCAGGTCCCTGCCTTCCTAAAAGGTACCCACTTATCCAGATGATTCTCTCTCATCCAGCTCTGTTCTCCAACACACCTCCATTATATTGTATTTGTATAAATAAATATTGTTTTAAATACTACAATAAGGCTAAACAATTACATTTTTAAGCATGCATCATTGCAGGTCCTTCTTAAAAAGCATGTGTTTATTCTGGTTAAAGGGTTTATAATTTCTGTTTGCTTCAAAAAAAACCAAAATCAGACTAGCCTTTTAAAAACCTTTTTTAAAAAAATTCAAGATCTGCATAATTTTAAAAATCTAGAAAAATGTAACATTACCAAGTAGGTTAAATTGCTTTACTAATTAGCAGTTATAGCTTTGAAAATAGAAATAGAGAAAACAAAAAAATTAACAAAATGATGTTTTCAAAATAAGAAGGTAAAACCCCCCAAGGCCTGTAACTTCATTAAATTTCTTGTTTCTTCTAATTTTTGTAAGATCAGCAACTTGAAATAAATAAATAAATAAATAAATAAATAAATAAATATATGATTTCAGGAATGCTGCTCTGAACAGTATTATCTGTTTTACAATGCATGAGTGAGTTAGGACATAGCTGAAGTGGTTCAAACAAAGAGTTATCCAGTTCTACTCTTGAATCAAATTGTGACAAATGACTTTTAAAATCTTCATGTTGTCTCAAAAGAAATACTAGAGCACAATCCATATTTTTAAAATTATTTTGAACATCAGTAATAGTATAACCTTGATGTTCTGCACGACCCAAAATTCTGTTTGAAAGTAGATTAATTCTAAACCAAGTGGGTTTTATTTCTATCATTTCTTGTGATTTTCCTAATTATCTTTGAAAATGTTAATTTTTAAATCTTATCATGCCTTAATTAGGTTACTAACACTTACCATACTGGCACAAGACTATAAGGCTGCTTTTTCTGCATTGAATCCTCTTTATTAAAAATTGGTTTGAATTTTTTTTTGTTGTTGTTGGGGGGATGTATTAAAATCTCCTTTTGTGTTCTGTTTTCTATTTCTTTCACAAGCTGTACCTACAGTTTTACTTAAGAACAATGGCAGTAAAGGAATAATTACATTTTTGGCTTAAGAATTAAAACTGAATTATCTACACTATTGCCTTAAATCGGTATCTTAACTTTAGTGTTTAAATTAATTTGCAATATTTATGTCATTTGGATTACATTAAGCAAAAATAGACAGTACTATAATTATTAATTAATTAAATCCACATGTTGAATTCTTGGTTAACCCATGGTTGTGTATCAGCAAAAAGAGTGTCAGTGTATCCTTCAGAATATATATACAAAATTGCTGATGGATTAAGGCACCTCTGAGATGAAAGAATTTGACTTTCTTTGAAGTGGTATGAGTGCATGTACAAACTACCTTAATCTGAGAAAAAAATGGTTAAAAATATAGAAGGGAAGAGTTTTTCTGTGAGAAGACAACTGCAATTATTTCTGCGTTCTATAGAGTTTAAGGACTGATTCCTAGCACATGGCAGAGATCTTGTTTTCTTACACAGATATGCTGAAAGTGTTTTTTCTTTTTGTTTATGTCCCATATCATTTTCTCTCTCTAAATTGCCTATTCTTCCTGGTATGACAAGTAGACAAGAGAAAAGGTGTATTTCATCCGAGGTGATGTGATGGATCATATTGTCCTAAATGTTCCCTGGTGGCATTCCAGCATCACAGAAATATAACTTTCTCTTATTCCTCTATAATGGGGGGAACAAGGTTGGAACTGATGCTTAACAATTAGATTTTTGAGGCATCACAACTGTTTTCCAGCTTGACCTTGGCTGACACAATTTTCATGACAGTATAACAAATTTGACAGACTGCAAATTTGAATTGTTTGAATTTGTCCTTTTTTTAAATAAAGTCTTAATAATTAGTCCATTTTAAATTAAGCTATATGACACAGCTTAGTTTAATACAAAGCTTAAAAACAATTTTATAAAGACTTGGATTTTGGAAGTTGTTTCGTCTTGCACACAAATTAGATATACTTTGTTATTTTCACGTATAAGGGATGTTTGTATAAAAATGGAATTATTTGTAAAGTTCTTCAACAATTTGTTACTCTGTGACTCAGATTTAAAACACTTTCATTATCAAGCTGGGATAAAGACATCTGAAAACCTATCTTCTGTAAGGATCCTATTTTCTTTGTAGGATTTTGAAATTCTGTCTTCTGCTTCCAATTTTACCTGTACCCCTTTTTTATTTTTTGTTATAATAATGAGCTTTGCAAGTTTTGATAACTCTTCCATATTTTCCTTCCTTCTCCTCTTCCCCCCAGGTTCTGAATTTTTTTTGTTGCCTACTCCCTTCGAAATTACTGCGTACCCTTAAATCAATGTGGGGAGTTTTCTGGGAATGGGTTTAATAATTTCTTCTTCTGAATAGGTTTTATGGAAGATATTCTTTTTCTAAGACAGGCAGCCCTAGTTGCAAAGCCGCCTTCACTGGAATATTTGTGTTTTACAAGGATGATGCAAAGAGTCTGGACATCCCTGATTTTTTCTGATCCCTCTGCATTCTTTTACTCAAATGGCACAGTAAACGAGTTACTCATTTGCAAAGACAACAAAACTTTTGTTTTATCATGGGGTTTTGGTAACTTTAATCAATGTTGTCTCCCTTCTGGCACTAAATATTTCCATAGTTTTGACATCATACTAGGGGGAAAAAACCACAAAAGAAAAAAAGTTCATTTAGTATATTCTGTTATTCAGTACTTGAAAACTCTACTTTCACTAGTCAGCATCAACACATTAAGGCTATGTTGTGTACATGAATATCTATGAGCAACCTGTATTTCCAATTCCTTAGTGCAGGTCCTTCTTACTTTCTCAGTGACCCATGCAGGATCCTCTGCTACCAGTAAATAACAGGTCAAATGCTCTTTGTTTTCCTCGTCCAACAGGATCACAGTGACGAGAAGGTGCCTGTGGGTACAAATCTTCAAACGCTGTGCTGTGCCTGTTGCACAGCAACAGATCTGATATTCCACATAGCCAGAAGCGATTACTCAAGTAAAAGGATAAAGAAAAGAGAGTTGTAATCACCATTCATTGGCGTAGAAATGTCATGCTAGTCGCATTTCAGTCATCGTGTGGTATTAATACTAATCAGCATATATTAGCAGCCAGACATGTTAACAACTGTTGTAACAGCTGAGTGCCTCCAAGCTAAATTGATTTCATCCCTTAGACACCCATTAACACCTCTCCTTCCCATTTAGATAATAGAACACAGTTGTTCAGGGGTGTTTATGAAATGACATTCATTTGATTGATAAGTGACCTTGACTGAATGAGACTATATGCTTGCTGGAATTCAAACAATCACCTTCCTTTTCAATAACCTTGTTAGAGTTACAGACCTCCAAAGGCTCAAAGAATTTAAGTAATCACAATCAGTAAGTACTGGGTCTTTTTTCCCTGAGAAGTGTGTTTGGGAGAATCAAGCTTTAAATTAGGTTTTACATACTAATATTCTAATTGTAGAAGGTGCTGAAGCAATCTGAGAACGATTATCTGCTTTTAAAAATAAATCAGTGTTTAATTATTTGGGTTTTGTACCTTAATCCATTTTGAATAACTCACTGGCTCAAATAGGCCATTTTTATTAAGATGAAATGAAATATTGAAACTTCATATATTGTTAATATTATAGTGAGATAATCTAGCCATGATTAATTAAGAATGTTGGAAACCTCTGATACAATGCCAGAAAAAAAATCAGTTCAGTATAGCAAGCTTTTCTAGAGCAGCATTATGAGAGTTTTTCAATAATAGATTAAACAGACTAAATAATTAAAATGTCATTTGATTGAAATCAGACCATTCTCCTTGCATTTTGGCATTACATCCTGTAAGAGGCAAGACTGTCTTTTCAGCTCCAGATATGGAGGCAGTCCTTCCTTTTCTGTACCTAAATTTTAAAAATGCATCAAACAGAATTTAAAAGCAAATGACAGACACTGACTAGAATATTTATCTCAATAATATAAATAAAAAATTAAGGTTAGGATTTTCAGGGATGCCTGAATATAGTTAAAACCAAATTATTAGGGAAAACTATTGAATCACAGTGTTCTTTGTTCCAGGGAAGGTACTTGGGATGTGAAGATGCAGCCACTATGAGTATTCACTCTGAATGCAATCCCCTGGGGGATGCTGTTGAAGGCTGGAGGCCTGATCATTCTCATTGTGCAGCTGCTGTTTCTCCTGCTGTCAGGTGTCCTTCTATCCTGAAGGATAGGACACTGGAGCAGCATCACCTCTGTCATAGCAGACCCAGCTGCAGCATTTTTTCAAGTTTCTGAGACAGGCACTTAGATGCCCTGAATGTGAGGCAGGATATGAGCAGCCTGTGGGCCAGATGTGCTTCACCAATCACGAGTTGGACAGTCAATTAGTTACTCTGTTTTGATTAACAATTTTACAGCCCTTTTGCAGCCTTTTCTGCTAAAGCTGATTAACATATTTTTTTAAAAAAATATATAAAAATAAAATGCTAACTGAAATAGAAGTTTTCAGGTTGTAAGAGCTCTGAAGTGGAGAGGTTTCATGTATAGCTGGAAAGCCTCAGCAGTGGGAAGCCCAACCCAGCATATTCCACAGAACCAGAAGATTCTAATCCGGGCTGAAGGCTAAAAAGAGATCAATTACCTGATTCTGTCAAGCACTTGGATTGATGTCTTCCCCTCTGCAAGACATCACACCCAAAAGACAAACATTTGTTTCTCCTTTAAAATTTTTAAATGCAAACGCTAATTTAGAAATGTTTTCCCCAAATTTTCCAGTGACTGATAGTTATTTCCGTTGTATGAAACAGCTGCTTATACTCTATCTCATTTAAGTGAGAGACAAATGGAAGCAAAAGCATCCAAGAGTCAGTTCAAAGTTATTTGCATAGGTTAATTTAAGGGGTTTGTTTTGTAGCATATTTTCTCTATCCCTTTATTATACCTCTTTCAGTAATTTTCTCTCTGCTGCTAAACGTGCTAAATCAATCAAGAATGCTTCTCAAGGTGCAGTGATCATACCACTGGCTCTAAACACAAAATCCAGTTATTCCTTACACTAATCAAGGGTCTCACATAATTCACAGTTCAGCAGCCTCTGTGAAGTACTCTGCTCTTCTCTTCGTGGTGAACAGTGCTCTGTAACCTACTTTCCAATGGCTAAACCAGTAAAAGTGAGAATCTGTCTTCAGGGACACACTGAGCCTGGGCTGCACTGGAGTGCTCATCACTGGCTGCAGCACCAATGTCACAGGTTTTCCAGTTTTGGGGTTTGCATCCCCCAGGTGAGGGGAGAGATGCCAATGCTATTAAGAGGGGCTGGGAAGAAGAAGCCAAATGCATTTAATGTTCATGGTGTGAAACCTGACAGCCTCAGGTAAAACTGAAGACTTATATGAAGACCAGAATGTAACCCTAAACTAATGGTTAAGAGAATAAGATTGTACCTAGGTGCAGCTGACATAACATGAGATAGCGAACATGGAATTAACATTTTTATTCAGTTGTTCCAGTGTTCAGGAAAACAGGAGTTAATACAGGAAAGAAAAAATGCCAGGCTACTTTTGAATAAAATAAATGGAGTTGAAGAAAGGGCATCAACACTCTTTGTCCTAATTAGAAGAGCTGGCAATACTCCAGGCTGTTGTCTAGTTTCTTGGGTCAAAAGAGTTGAAATTATTTCAATGTAATGCAAAATAAATATCACAGTCATGGTACAAAAGACTTGGGGTGTTGTCAATGAGTTTAAAGATGGGCTTTGGGCTCACAGATTTTTTATTAATTCTTTAAAAATTGATCTTACATCATGGTATTTGTGCTTTCACCTTGGTTGCTACAGAAATTGGTTTCTTTAAAGAATCTTCAGGAAAGAGTGATGGAAAACTAAATTATAACTTGACATGCAGGAATAGAATATTGTGAACTAGTTTGTTCACATGGATTATTGCCATGTATTATTCTCACTGATCATAAGGCCTTCAGGCTGATTTTCAGCTACCAGTTGTAAACTCATGTTTAATTACTCACATTAATAATTTTGCTATTGGAATTTTTAATAGGTTGAAAGTTATTTGTCTAACTTGTGTTTATGAGATCTTCTAAGTTACTGAATAGTACTTGAGCACCTATTGGATCACAATGATTGCCAATCCAGGCTGTGGATGCTCAGGATGCCCTGCTTGCTTCTGCTGTGAGCAATTCAGATTGGTTGCCCAGCTGAAGGAATTGATGTCTGTATCTGATCCAACAACAGATGGCATAATTTTTATACTTTTGCCAGCACTGATGTATCACATCACAGCAGATCTATGAGCAAAGCTTTTAATTTGAAGGTATTATGAGAGAAGACTGCTGGTGTCTTGAAAAATTAATCATTTTATTATCCTGAATGATGTCTCAGATGAGGAAAGAAAAAAAAGCCAGTAGATTCTATAAACTCAATTTCACCATCAGAGCCTGAGGTATGCTTGAAGTTCCACAGGCTGCACATATTTTGCTGAAATGCCTTCTTCCTGAAAATAAAGGTCTGCATTCAGCACTGCTATGATTCTACTTTTGCCTCAGCTGCTCCTCATTTCTTAACTCTACCCCAGCCAGAGCCAGCACACTGACTCAGCCCTGCTTCTGCATGATAAAATCCTCCTACATCCTCTCCTTGCTATGGCCAGCACAACTGCTTGTAGGGACATCCTGTGCGTAAAAGCTGAGGACTAATCTGACAAAAAAAACTTGGCAAAATAGAAGTTTCAGCATTCAGATTAGTGTCTGTACATACTGTCCTCCTTTCCCAGGTAGTTCTGTTAACGCAACAGATGGCTTCATACTGCAGGAGACAAAGGAATGAGCAGCATGAAAATGAATATCTTATAGTAAAACACACATTTTTAATCTACCACTGAGAAATAAACCAAGATTTAAACTTGCACTTAGTTTTCTGTAGTGCTGATTAATTCCTAGGATATCTTTAATATCTTTGAAGGAAAAAAAATTGTCCTCAGTACATTTGCACATGAATTGATTCTTGTGCAACAAATTTTCAAAAAGGCTGTAATATATGGAAGACTTAAGTCATTTTTTTTGAGTTCTTCTCTGGTTTTTTTTGTGTTTCATGATTAATCAATGTTGTCATTTTCTGTGTTATTGTAAAATGCAGGCAAACCCAATGGGAAGAAATTATGATGTCCAACTCCAGTTCAGAAGGCTGAATGATTTCTTTATTATAACTATGCTATAATACATTAATATACTATATAAAGGAAGATACTAAAACTACAAATCTACTTGTTCTAACTACCATATCTAACTAACTCACAACTTGTGACCTTCAATCAAGAGTCCAGCCACAGGTGGATCTGATTGGCCACCAGGCTCAAACAATCCTCACCAGAATGCAGTCAAGCAATCACCCCAGGTAAAAAATTCTCCAAACACATTCCACATGGGAAAAACAAGGAGCAGAAATAGAAATTCTTTTATCTTTCTTTCTCTCTCTGCACCTCTATGAAAAATCCTGAGAGAGGGAGAGATGTGCTTGCCACTCTGTGTAGATATAAAAGTCACAGAAGAGGTCTGCTCAGTCAGACTGAAGGTCCACTAGCTCAGGATCTCATCTACAATGGTAGCAGACAGATAGTGGAAAGTATAAACATGTAGTAACATTTTTTGAAAGTGAACTCTTGCTGCAGAGCAGTACTGGCTTTATTCTGCCAAACTCATGAAACTCCACTTGTTTCCTCTGTTTTATCAGAGAGAAAAAAGAAAGTTATTTACCAAGAGACCATTTGTCCTAGACCTATACTGTAACACTTATCTCCAGGTGGGTAGTGAGAACTTTCCTTCCAACTTCAGACTGACTGAGCTGTGACTGGGATAAAAAAAAAAAAAGAAGTAGGAGGAGTAAATTGGTATGTGGTAGAAGCTTTGCATGACTTGGAAGGAAGCTTGTTTGCCTGTGCCGATTGAGACTGAGCAGCTGGACTTGTCAAAGGTCAAAGACAAGAGGGTATGGTTGATAATTTGACCAAATAGTACTGGAGGCAACAAGATCATTTCACAGGTAGAATAATGACATTTGGAAATTAACACATTCCAAACTAGCAATATATGAATGATACATCTCCTACATCATGCAAGTTTATAAGAGATCAGATTAGTGAGCAGATTGAAACAATTGACTAGAAGAAAACACCACTCTGCTTTTGAATTTTTCTTGAATTCATCACTCTGAGGAAAGTGATGAATTCAAGGACCATTCCATTCACAAATAATCTCCTTTTTAGAGTTTCCATGGTCTGCAAGGACTCAGTAGCCACAGGAAGTGACAGATATTGAACAAAACTCTGTGGTATGGTGGATTTCTAAATTTTTTTCTTGAAGTCCTAGTGTCTTGAAATGTAACCTTTCTGGGGATACATGATGCATAGGAGGACCACGTTACCCATGACGAGCTCAACATCTAATTTGACAGAAGAGCACGTTCTCTAAGAAGTCTTTAAATTTCTATGTATATGATTCCAAAATGAATTAATCAAAGCCCCAAAATGTATCCAGGCCCTTCCCTCCATTTCATTTTTTAAATAAAAATTGCAGAGCAAATTTAACCAATCTCAGGTAGCTACCATCCTTTGTCTTTAGCTCTCTCTCTTTTCTGAGACAAAATGAAGAGGCAGCCAGAAAATATTGCTTAATCCCTTCCAGCTAAATTTTCTCAGTCCTTTTGAGGAATTGCCTGATCCCTCTGTCTTGGGTCAAAGAAATGAATAAATTTAGCGTAAAGAAGCAAATCCATGCTGCTTGTTACGCCTGTTTTCTCAGTTTTGTGGCTTAGTTTTGGAGAAGTTCTATTCATAAATATCTTGTGAAAGCAGCTCAGCTTCTTCATTTCCTCTTTATCAGTTCAAAAGGAGCCTCTGTATGTAGTGCTCTCTGTGTCCCTGCTCTGACATTCATTCACTCTTTAAAGAATTTAAGGGATTGAATCCTTGGATTAGAACAGGCAATTAAAGACTCTTCTTATAACTTGGAGTATATGTCAAAAAGTAGAAAACTGATATTTTTAAGATAAGCATATTTTCCTAGAATAGAAAATTACTGAAAACTAATTCTTCTTGTTATATCTATGCTGTATTTCATCTCTACTTTAGAAAAAAGAGCATTTCAGTCACTAAAATTATTGATCCCTCCGTCAAAATTATTAACCAATGTATCAGTTGTCTTTAATTTCAATATTAAAGAGCTGTGTTGGTTGTGGGAAATGCACTAGAAAGATGTTTCTTTCATGTGTGATGAGCTGAACATCCCTGAGACAGAAAACGGACCAGGAACTCTGAAACACATGATCAAACAGCTGTGGCCATCTATGATTCTACCAATTTGCAGCTGTTTTTCACCAGAATTCTGGTAGAAGTCTCCTAGATATGGTAAAGTCAACATACTTCACAGTCAGGTGTACACAGATCAGGAGGACTATAATACAGCTCACCTTTGTCAGCCACCTTTGTCAGCCTTTATATTAAAGGTTTGGCTTACAGTGCTACTGAAGCTCAAAAAAATTGCTTGTTTTCCAACTCAGCTACTGGGCATAATCTTCAGAACAAGATCAGTGAGTCAGCTGGGAAAAGAATATTTTGAAGCCCTTCATTAAGGTTTGCCAGAGCTCATCTGTCAAAGATCTTGAGCAAAGCAGAGCACCTAGGCACAATGATTTATAAAAGTTAATGACTCAGCATTTTAGGGTAAGTTTCCTCTCCATAGGCCTACACTAGAGCAAGCCTTGAAGAAGCTAGAGACTTCAAGTTTCCCAGGCCAGTGGAAATTTGGTTTTAAATCTCTTTAGAGTAATCCATGGAAACTTTCATGGAATTAGAGTGTTTCCCAGCTGGTTATAACCAGCTTTATTTCTCAGCTGTTTTTAATAGTATTGAATGAAAAGTTATACTTAGATCTTGACAATGCTTAAATGAAAATTGCTCCTATTTTTTCTGTTTATAAGTAGCAATACAGATACACCTGGATTTAAATGTTTTTAGAAATAGAAGGAACATGTAACTGCTTGCAAACTCTTTTGTAAAGATGTATGATTGTGAACAGACTTACTGACTGGTCTGTCCTTAAACTTGGTAGCTTCCGTATTCCTTCCTTTGAATATGGTATGCTAATTGGCCTGAAATGAAGCCATTCTTTGTTTTTATTAACTGATATGTGGAGGTAAGGGTAGGTGATGACATCATCTTCCAAGCAGGTACAAAGGACAGAGCAATGCTTTTGTAGCCAGCTCCCCTCACTAAGCCAAACTTGGTAAAGAGGGGATCCGTCTGAGTAATTTAACAGATGTGAAAAAAAAATCTGTGTGCAAAGGATGGCTATATGACATGGCTTTCTGAAGTCCAACCGTTTACTTTTGCAATTGCTATGTGTTGTTGACAGACTATAATAACTAACAAGTGAAGCATTTAGTAGAAGCTAATATTGGACTGTAGATCTAAGACAATCTTAGCAATTTCTGCTGCTTAATGAATGTCAAATCTTGACGTAGAGGTTATAATTGCTTAAATGGGAGAAATTTTGCTTTTCTTTAAAGCACATTCACAATTTATTTTCTCAATTCTTTCTCTTCCTAATTCTATCTTTCTTAATTCTATCTTCCTAATTCTATCTTTTCCTAATACTATCTCTCTAAACCAGATTGAAATCCCAGTGTCTCCAGCCTACTTTCATACTGTTATAAGAATAATAAGAAAGGTTTTGTCATGTGAATGTAATTGAATAAGAAGATGCTTTAAATGTTCAAGCATCATAGCTTCTATTAAATATTAAACCAGTCTAAAAGTGGCTTGGAGAATAATTCACAGGCTCTGGGTGAGCAAGATGTCTGTGAGGGCAACTTTTCAGAAAGATGTACACTCCATAAACTATGGAGTCCAAGTGCCATTTATGTAAGAGATTTTCTCTATTTAAAGACATGATTGTCACTTCCCACTGGATAGTGATTCTAAGTTTTACTAACTTGCAAGTTAGCAGCCGTATAGAAAGACTAATTCAAGCTACTCCTAAAGTTAAATTGCAATACAATTATTGTATTTGCAATTCACTAATACACTTATAATTAATTACTTTCATAAACCTATTATCGTGGATATAAATTGGGCATAAAACCTAGAGATATATCCTACTCTTCCCTCATTAGGAGCATTCTCTCTGAAAGCCTTCTGGAAACTACCTGGTCTTTGACAGCATCAGGTGTCTCTTCTTTCTGAGGGAGAGCCAGGCATGCATCTACCTATCAAGCAGATATAATATATTTCACCACCAAACTTTACCACAGACTTAATGTATAGGCAATTTCAGCAGTTTTACTGTTGCAGGTTTCAGCAATTTTACTGTTCTTTTTTTGCTGTGCCTAAAGTTTGCATCTTTTTTTAGGTTGTGACTATGTTTGGTGTGCAAATATCTGGATCAAGCACCCACCAACCCTGCAAGGTTTGTGACTTGGATCCAGAGAAAACTGTGGTGTTGGCAGTGAGCTTGTCATCACTGGAAAAGCTGAAAAATCAATGTTAGGCACCCAGTGCATGCTGGTGTCAGCAACTGACACCATTATTGACCTTGTATTTCTCTTGTATTAGACTGCAGGTTACCTGACATGTAGAAGGTTATAGTTTTTGGATTAAGTGGCTTAGTATGGCAACTACTAAGATATAAAAATCCATTGGTGAAGTCTCACATGTATCTTGCAAGACTGAGTTCTGTTTTCACTCACAGGTAATCAGATATCAGTAAAGCAACCATCCAGTTCAAAGCTCATACTTCATCACAAATAAACTTGTCACATTACAAAATAATAAATGATACAGAATACTCTCGCCTCATCTTGAATCTTGTTCAGGAGTTTATTCTTTAGGATTTTCAAAGTTTTCAAAGATTTTGGAGTACTGGTAGAAAAGCACCAAGAATTTAATGTCATTCAGACTGGTAATACATATGTTTTTTCCACCCTACGTGTTATATACTGTTTGCTATGAGCTGCTCACCTAGCATTTCAGTTACATTTAGTGATATATGGTACTTATATGATATATAAAAGATGCTGCTCTGTGCTTTACCTATTAGAAAATAACCCACATGCATTCAAGATAACTTTGCCTCCAGGTTATAAATTATTTGAAGCATATGTGATATGTAGACCACATCCTATTTCTTTCTGTCCAATCAGCATTTTCCAAATAGATTGTGACATGTTTTAATCTCATATTTGAATCATTCTAAGATGTTTCATTAACAGATATGTGATTATAGATTTAGGAACCTACTATACCTAGATCCTTCTCAAAGTAGGAGCTAGGGCATATTTCTATCTTTAGAAATAACTAGTCACATAAAAAAGAGGTGTTTAAAAATTCTTTAGCATAGTTTTGGCAATCTGGTTTTGGTGTGAGATATTTTTTTTAAAAGCGACTCAGAGACTCAGCTTCTCATCTGTGAAATTTTGCAAGTTCCACTCACAGTAAACAAACATTGATAAATTCACGTGCAATAACTTACATCCTGTTTTACTTTTCAACAAAGCTTATCAGAAGAGTGAAAAACTTGAGTATGTATGTCTTTGAGATTCAATAATATACTAAATAGTATTAGTCTTTTCAACAGTCTATCTTGTTTGCTTTAATAACAGATCCAAAGGAAGTGCGAGGCAGCCAGATGGCCAGAACACAGCATCTTAAAGGGAAAAGAAAATCAATGTGAGAACATTGCATAATAGAATAAAGTATTCCTTCTTCATTCAGAAGTTTGCTTTTTTTTTTTGTTTGGTTGGGTTTTTTTTACTGTTTGCAGTAAATGTGAAATGTAGGCAGTTTCAATAGTCAATATTAGCCCATCAGTCACTCCAGACTCATCCTCTGTGAACTCAAAGAGACATACATCAGTCTGCAACCCTTTTTCTCCTGTGATGAAATGTCCTAGCATTCCCTCTGTGAATTCCTACAAAAGTGCTCTTTTTCTGAGTTTTATAGCCATATCACAGCAATTTCCCCTCACATCTAGCTGAACCATTTCATATTGTCTGGTTTAACCAGTCCATCCACTTAGCATAAGATGTGACTTCTGGTTTAATTATTTTTTTTTTTACCCCTAAATTACCTGCCAGTAATGTTCACAGTTGAACTGAAAAAGTTTTCTAAAGAACAAAGTCTTGAACTTTATCCAAGATGAGGAGAAAGTAATCTATATCACACATTATTTTGTAGTACCCAGTATCATGCACTAGTCTCTGCTCCAAGAAATAGACAAGAAAAATGTGTCCTTACAACCTAAGGAAAAACTATAACAGTACTATACATACATTATGTACCTTAATGGATTATAAAATCATTAGAAGTTATAAAAAGTAAACAGAAATTAGAATGTAATTTATTCCTCATCGTACCATACCATAGCTAAGTTTGGGAGGGATCTTTGGAGGTCACCTGATCCAACTCCCCCTGCTCAAGCAAGGCAACCTAGAGCTGATTATCCAGGACCATATCCAGACGGATTTTGTATACCTCCAAGGAAGGAGACTCCACCAGATCCTCCAACAGCAACCTGTGCCAGTGCTTGGTCACCCTCAGAGTCTGAGCACTTTGCCTCTTCTCCTTTCACTGGACACCACTGGAAAGAACCTGGCTCTGTCCTCTTTACTCCATCCTTGCAGATGAGATACCCCTAAACCTTCTCTCACCCATCATGAATAGTCCCAGCTTTTTCAGCCCTTCCTCCTAGAAGAGATGCTCCAGTGCAACATATTTGTGACCCTTCATCAGACTCTCCCAGTATTTCCATGTCTGTCTTGTACTGGGGAACCAGTGCTGGACACAACACTCCACGTATGGATTCTCCAGTGTTGAATAGAGAGGATCATCCCCCTCAACATGCTGGCAATACTCCTAAGGTGTCCATAATGCAGGATACCATTGGAGCTCTTTGCTGCAAGGGCACATTGCTGGTGCATATTCAACACTTGGTGCTCACTGGGATCCCCAGGTCCTCTTCTCCCAGTCACTGTGATTGACCAATCATCACTGAGAGTGGCCTTGCAGTGACATCAGTGCCCTCAGCACTTGTGGGTCCATCCCACCAAGGCCCATGGAGGTCTATTTTGCTCTAAGTATTCACTGCCCAAATCCAAGGAACAGGATCTTCTTTATTTTATTTGTTCCTTCCTTTCTGACCGGCCTTGCTAGTAAAGACAGTGACAAGAAAGGCATTCAGTATCTTAGACCTTACAACAGAGTTGCCCATTACAAACACTTCTTCCTGGTCATCCAGCAGGTGGCCCAAACACTTCACTGGAAGGCACATCTGGCTCCTTTTGGCTCCTCTTCCAGTTTCAGGGTGGAGCCTGTGCTAAGCCCTAAGGTGGGGCAGGACCTTCCAGCTGAAATCAGGATCATGAGCTACCAGCCTTCACCTCACCCCCACCCAGCAGCAGCAGGAACCATTAGGTTTCTCAGAGATTTGTGGGTTTTCTGCAGTGATTATGGACCCCATCCCTGCAAAGTTCATAAGCTTCCAAAGCAGACTCCGGAGACTGCTGTGCAAACTATTGCCCCTTTTTGCTGTGCTTTCAGGACAGTCAAGTAAAGACTGAGGTGCTTGCTTCAGCTATTGGAGAGAAAAGGCACAAACTCAACAGTCAGCTCTTTCTACTTTACTGGTGCAGTGAAATTTCCTTCTTTCCTCTTTGTTTGAAATGAAACAGTATTAGTTTTTTTTCAAGGGAATTGTATTGTTTCTAATAGTTTGATTAACATTTTAAATATGTATTTACAATTACAATTAAAAATTTGTCATTAACATTTAGAAATCAGATATTTTTTAAAAATCTAACAAAACAGAGATTTTTCTTCTGGCTCAAATACTGGAATATGGAAAAGAACAATTTATTAATGAACGTTGCTAAGAAAGCATCTCTCCAGTTCCTTTAGACTTATATTTGTTTTCAAACTTTTTTCATACAGGTTCTGGCATTCCTGAAGCTAAGCAGGGAGGCTTCAAAAGGAACTGATTTCAATAGGAACTCACAGAGGAAAAAAGATACATTTCCAGACAATTTATTCCTTAATATTGTTTGCTTTGATTTCTAGTATGCTAGTATTTGGATAAGGAAGGATTTGCGTATATTAGCTCCAGAACTAAAAGCATTAGTTATTAAATGCACCATCAAATGCACAAGCTTTTTAAAAACCATATTTCAGGACATTTGCACATTGTTTTCCCTATCTTAATCTCATCATCACTGAGTGGGAACACAGTCTGACATTCTATCAATGCATTGTAGAGTGCCATAATATCTGACCATGGGATTCTGTTAAATGCTCGGTCAAACCAGATCTTGTTCAGATGAAGGTGATACAGGAGAGCTCACTGAATGACATAATCAAGCGGCTCCACAGAAAAAATTGTTATGATCAGCTCTGTGTTTATAAAGAAACTCCAACCCAGAAAATGCATAGAGCCTTCCATTTAGTATGAGAAGTGCCACAGTGAATAGCATTATTCCCATTTTGTAGCTGAATGGTCCAAAGGTTGCATGGCAAGAGTGCCTTCCAATCTCTCTACTTCTTGTTTTATAGATGTCAGACCCCATTCTACCAAAGCTTCAGTGCTCTGTGTTGCCAGCTTAAATCAGCACTCCTGCTCTGTCTGGTACCAGCAGAGGTTGAGCACACAAACCATGCAGAACATGTTCATGGTATGATGCTGTGCTCTAGAAATAAGCAGTTTAATTCTTCATCAGCTTCAAAACTCAATAATTCACTGTAATATCATGCCCTGATCTAGAGATAAAAATAAATAAAATGCCACCCAGATCCATGCAGCTACACAATGATGCAAAGGCTGTAAGAAATCTAGTAAGGTGCCCTTTGACTCAGAAGTCAGATGAAGCGGCAGCTGAAGGATGTGCATGCTCAGCAAAAGGACTCACATCTTTTCCATATTTTCTGATTGCTTTCCCTGCTGTCATCTTAGTATTACTATCCAGACTGAACTTAAATCAATTTGCTCCCAGGCATGCCACAGTCTCTACCAAGCTTTTAATGAGATGCTTGATCACACTCTCTGTGCAGGATGCTGCAGACACAAAATTCCCCAACAGACTCCCGTAATTACAATTGCCTGATCCTTCTATTGAGCAGAACCATGACAAGATCCCATCAAATGTCCTTCATGCTAGAACAATTACAACTAATTTAATGATTATTCACTTGCTTATTTAATAATAAAAATAAATGCACAAATCCAAGCATCAAATAACAGATTTTTAAAGGATGTTTTAATGTCTCAAAATGTATTTAATTTAGTTTTGTCTTCTTTCTTCTTTAGAGGATTCTTGAATCCTACTTTGTTACAGTAGTAGGATTATTGAGTTTAACCACTTACATTGGAAAATAAAACACCTCCACACAATCAAGGATGATAAGATAGAATTGCTGCAGCCTGGGGGGTTACTAAGAAGAATCTTCCATAGATTGATTCTTACTATGTGTAGGTTGGTGCAATCATCTCCCCACCCTCCAGCAAAATAAAGTCAAAAATGTCACTGAAAAAGTAGTGAAAATGAAACATTCTTGAGTGCCTCTTTTAAATATATGCATTAATTCTCTGACATGTCTTCCTGTCGTCTCCTCTTCCAAATGATTTATAGTATTTTACCTTTGTGCTGGAGTGATTATGTCCACCATTGCCATGCAAAATCATTCACATTTTGAAACCTTAATGAATTGGCACTACAATAGTGGTAGCTGTGGGATTTCTCAGCAAATTTTATTTAAGAACTCAGTAATAATATCTATCAGTAATGAAAGCCTGCAAGACACAGTGACAGAATACATATGTATATATGCACAGACTTGTATTAATTACTATGTCCTTCTTTTATCCCTAAGTCGTGTTTACATTATTCCAAGAGATTAATTTTTCCTCTGTACTTTCTTCTCTTTTCTTTTTCCCCCTAAGCAATTTGCCTTCTTTGAACAAGCTTTTAATTTTTGTGTTCTTCAGCAGTCCTATTTTTTCATATGTCTGCTGCTGTAGATAACACCATGATATAGTCAGAGGCAATATCAGGTATGTACTCCTTCTCAAATAAAGACAATATTCTCCTTCTAGAATAAATGCTATAAATTCTTAAAATCCACTTATATCATGACTGTCTTATCAAACAGGCTTTGAGACAAATAATTTAATATTTTCCTGTGCAGGGTAGAAAGGCAATTTTGTTATAACTAATCTTTCACACAGTGCTATGTCCTGCCACTTTGCTGTTATTTGCTGGAACTGTAATAGAGTTCAAAGGCCCCAGCTGAGATCAGGATCCTATTACAATAGCAATGCCATGGGGCAAAAGCACTACACCCTCTGACCCTGTGAAAAGAGCGGAATTAAACTCAGTAATAATCTTAAGCATGTCCAGGCTAAAGATGGACAAGGAAATATGTAGATTAAAGAATGAAAATACTGCTGCCCCTATTTTTTCTGTGGGGTAGAAAGTGGCAGCAAATTTTCATGATTTATCCAGGACACACAAGGAATTCATGACACAGATAGATATTTATTTTCAGTCAATAATCTTATGGATCTTTATTTTTTGCATCTTATTGTCAATAGGAGGAATAAGATTTAAGCTGAAACAGCACAGAAACAATAGTGTTTTGAATTGCAATGTGTTAAACAGAAACATAAAAAATAGATTTGTAAGCATACAGGTATCACTTAAGGCACAACACTATGACAAATCTGCACCAAAGGGTATTTTGAAAACCATTTTTTCTGAGGCCTGTCTGTGAAGCCTGAGCCTTGATCAGGAACTCCAGAGAACAGCAAGCTAAACTAATAAGAACTGTGATAAATGGGGAGAAAGGGGCATCTAGAGAAGAAAGGACTCAAATTTGGAATAAATGAACAAAACTGGATCTGTCATAAACTGGAGGGAAAGGACTAGAAAGGACCAAATTTGCAAAAGGGGCATGAACTCACAGTGACACAATCTTCTTTAGAAATTAGATTTAAACTACAAATTCCCAAATCTCAGAGTTCCTAGACTATCAGCAAATCCTTCACAAATCATCTTTCTACCACTCAATTTTTGAAGACACTATGATGCAGCTCAGCTCGGAGCTGCATAAAGACCCAGCATGATCCAGGTGAGTATCTGTACAGTGACATACAGTCCACAGCTTTGTTTTGTTGCTTGGGCTTTTTAAAAAACATGCAAGATTACATGCAAAAACATAGCTAAAAGCATTAATGATGTTTCCTATATAAACTTAATAAATCCCTCTTGTGTCTTTTCATTATAATTTGGAAATTTACTTTACACAAGGTTTGTTCCCCATCCAGTGCTCTCTGAATAGTCTTGCTCTAGGGACAAATCAGAATTATACAGGGTAGGATGCTGTATAATCCTTCCATTAATTTTGAAGAAGTTAGAAGACATGCAGCAGAAACTGATGAAAAGAAGGGATGTTCTGAAAATTCTGGAAAATTGAATGGTAGCCTCAGTAAGTGTATCCCTCATTCTCTCATAGATCTATCAGAGCTACATCACCTAAATAGTACTCTTGGCAAGTGGTCACCTCTGTATTGCTCTTTGTTGTAACTTCAAGCCCTTCCTGTGGTCTGAAAACATTATGTATCTCTACCTGCAACACAGGAAACAGGCATTGAATGTATCCAGTACCATGTCTAAAGTGAAACTTATACTGTATCTAAACCATCTGAAAAATCAGTTCATAAGTATCTCAGATTGACAGTCAAAAATAGTGGATATTTTCTAATTTATTCTGTCTCAGTTCTCTCTCTGTCAAATTAGATTACTAATTCCTCTTCAGTGCACAGAAGTGCTGTGAAGATAAATTCATTAAGATTTGTAAAGCACTCAGTTACAGCAGTTATGAGCACCATGGAAAAGCCCAAGAGGAAATTAAAAATTCTGCCTTCAGACAGAACTTAAAAATGTGACATGGAACCATACACTGAACAATAACAAAGAAAATTATGAATAGTTCCTTATTCAGGGAGCATTATCCATGTATTGTATGCCGTAAGAAGCAGGAATTCAGGTGGGGACAGGGATGTATGCGATCAGTTAATTAAAAACAGGCTTATAGTGCATGCCAGGAGACAGGAAAATAGAGGTTGGTGGACAATCCAAAGCCTGGGAATTCCAAGAGTTGAGCTTTTGGCTATAAATACACAGTAATTTTTTTTCAGAATAGTTTTTGTGTTTAATATGTAGAAAGCTTAAAATATCTCTATCTCCCTTAAATCCTTTCACTAAGACATGACAGCAGCCATAGTTTTGTCTGTTGTTACACCTCCTCTCCTAATTCAATAGATATGAGGTAGTATTTCTCCTGCTTCTCCCAAGTCAGCTCAATACCTTCTTTTAAAAGTGTAGGATCCTACCAAAGACACATTAATATTAATGTAACAATGTCAAGTAAAATGAATGCTGTTAAAAGAATCTGAAGAAAAGTTAATTGTAACAATTCAATACCTGTTACATGAATGAAACCCAAAATCTGCTGGCTGAATTATCTGGAAGACATTAATCCCACCTGAGAATAAGTTATCCCTAACTATGTAAGTTTTTTTTTTTTTTTTTAATTTAAATACCTAAAGTTAAACAAACAAAAGGCTGTTCTTGGCATCTGTAAATATAAAAACTAGATTTAAAATTCACACTGACTGGTTTTGCCTTCAGAAAGTCACCTTTCTAATTCTATTGGCAGTGCTCTGATTGTCTGATTGGTGTTCATTGTCTTGATTGCAGTATCTTTCTTTAATAAGTCAATCAGGAAACTCTGCATGTTTCATGGTGTCCCAGTAGCCCATATCAATGAGCTTCACAGAAAATTTTTAATAAAACATAGAATAATGATCCTTAGATATATGGGACACTGGGTTTTTAGAAAGAAATAATCTCTTTTTTCTTACTAAAAAAATGGTTTAGAAAGGGGAAAAGCTATTCATAAGATGTCTGCAATTAAGCAGAGACAGGTAAGCAATTTAAAATACTTTTTTCCTAAATTTTTAGAATTCCTCATCAGAATACCAGGGGTTTGGTTTTTGGTTTTGTTGTTTGTTTGTTTGTTTTTCACAGAAATGTAAACATGGGATGTCACTTTTCCCAGATAGTACTGAACAATCTTAATATTCCATAATTTTTCATACATATGAAAGAGAAAGGAAGGGCAAAAAAGTTTAAAATGCTATTTTTTAGATAAAAGTACTTCTGTAGTAGTCTTGTACTTTCATACACAATTTTAAAATGAAGGAGATTTCACAAGCTGTAAAGTAAATCAAGACTGATATATATAAATTGTGTTTCAATTTATGAATTTAAGTCTTTTAGGCTTCCTTTCTATTTGCATATGGGTTTAAAGGTTCAAAGTTAGAAAAAATTTTAAAGTGACAGTACAGAACAGGGGTTCAATTTATCCCCTTTAAAAACTACTTGGAGTTCATGGGTATGAGTAGTTACTTAGTACATATAATGAACACTTCTGTGGTTGGCATCCAGTGATTACTGGGTTTAGTGCTTTTCCATTTTTATGTTTTTCCTACATTGATGGGACTCTAGTGAAACATCAAATATGACTGTAACCTGTGAAGAAAAAAATTACAGAGGTAAAAACTGTATGATTTTATGTTATGGAAATACAGATAATGGTGAATTTAAGTAAGTCTGTCACACTTTGCTGGAAAAATATTCCATTTTTGCAAGACATCAAGCAGTATTCCTAATATAGGACAGTGTATTAACTTTATCTGAATCACTGGGCATCTTTCCAGAAACAAGGCTAGAATGAGACAGGCATAAGACCATCCATAATCATAAAGTTTGAGAGAAGAAAGATTCTCTGAGGAGCCAAATGATGAATTGTCTTAACTCATCATCCCAGTCAAGTACAAACAGATGTGTCTAAGAAGACACCATATGACAATATATAGCATGTCATTTTGTGCTCCAGGCACCATTTACCATAATAGAGCAGGAAGTTCTCATGCTTTATCTTTATTGCCCTGACAATAGGTTTTAGATTTTCAATGAATTTTAGAAATCCTCTGCCCCAGGTAAATTTCAAGGCTTTAGAGACATAGATGGAAAATTCAGCCCCTGGCAGATGTTTGCTAAGAAGCTTCAAGAAGTTGCCAGGCATAGCAGAGGAGTTTCAGCATCCCAGAATACTTCTGAAATCTCTCTTGGTCACTTAAGTGTAATGAAAGGTAAAATCCTTTTAAATCTAATTCTGTAACAACTATTCAGCTCCGAATTTGCATTTTGAGCAAAGGGAAAAATGGGGTTCAAGAGACCTGAGGGGAAACTGTAATATGTAATGTAATGCCATGCAAATAGCTGCAGGTTTTAGGTCACAAGCTTAATTAGCAATACCTGCTGTACTTGCTTTAATAGTTCTGAATATTCTGGTATCTGGAAAACAATGAATGGAACATGTAAAAAGTTATCCTAAGACATATTTATGTCTCTTATACCTACATCTCACATTACTGTTGGTTATTTCATCATCAAGCCCATCTGACAAACAAAAATGCTGTTGTGATGAGCTGCAGGACAGGCTTCAAGACAAAAGACTAGACTATTAGATATTAAATTGCTCACCTCCAGTGATGAAGAATTCTTAGCTTTGTTTCGCATCCACCTTAATGCTTTTATAAATAATAAGAGGCCCTTGTTTGCTGAAACAATGTGTTCCCTTGAAACCCGAGAATTCACGTGTCAGGAACAGGCAATTTACCAAGTACTGATCCAGTTTTTCACTCCTGCTTTGTTACATTTTTAATCAAAAGTAACTTTTGCAAGTGCAATTATACTATGAATATTCAAATACACCCCAAATTTATGAGACTTGATGAGCTGGTATCCAGCCCTGTTTAGCAACCAGTGAAGAGCTACCGCAAGCAGAAAAAGTCTAAATTGTTGAGTCTCAGCCTGCAGAGTAGCAGCCTGGCTGGCCTTAAAAGAGGAAACAAGCACCAAACAGGCACAACAAACCAGCATTTACTGTCACTCCAGAAAATCTGAGTGGTAGGTCAAAACAGAGAGGCTCAGAATTCCTGTATGGGAGGTTCTTGTACACCAGGTTACAAGATTAAGCTCTGTACACTGGTGAAGAAGATCTTACATAATAAGTTTCACAGCAAATTTTCTTCCTGATATTTCTAATGCTTACAAAACTGTAATTAGATACATGTCTTATTCATATGACGGTTCTGGGAAACAGCACACAGATTATATTTTTATTCCAGTGGGATTAGCTTTCATCCCTCTGTGGAGATCAACAACAACAGATCTCTAAATTTGTCAGATCATGGGTGGTAGCCAAGGAAAAAAATTATAATTTGATTTCTGAAGTGTAACGTGAGGTATACTGTCTTGACTCTATCAATCAGAAAAAACCAAATTTTGAAAACACACATCTACAAAACCCGGATGCTTTCCATTAACTATGGTTGAAAAGTACTTTTCTTAAAAAAAATTGAGTCCATGAAGTCCATGAGTGACATGAACGCATAAAATACTGTTAGTTATAGTAAGGTGGTGAACCAACAACAACAGAATTAGAAGGCAAGCAAAAAAAATCAGTAACCATTTAGTAGAAATACCAAGCTTAAAAAAAGCAAAGCTAAAGGTAAAAAAAAATTCAATACAGTTGAAAATTAAGCAGAAAAAAAGATTCCGTAGAATGATAGCCTGTTGATATGTCAGTGGGTAGAAAGGTTGCATCAGCAAAAAACAACAGCACAGCTCTGGGAGTGCTACGCCATCAATATGCACAGCCAAACAGAAAATAAAACACAGCGGAAAATTACTCTTGCATAATTGACATTTAGTAATTATTTTCTGTTCCTTACCTTTCCAATTTCACTTAAAATATTATCCTTCTGTAGCAGAATTTATTCAGAATGTAATATTCTTTACTTAATGTCAAACTATGACATAGACTTACCTGTGTGAGAAACAAGACATGTTCTTCCTATCTTCAGAAATAAAAGGGATAAAATGAGTGTGAAATAGAAAGGTATCAGAGCTTCTAAAATGGATATTTCATCTCTAATATACTTATGGCCATATGCTGTAATGCAACATTTAAAGTAAGATACAGTTCAAGGGTAAAATTTTTAAAATATGGCACAATAATTTTGTCTTACTGTCACTAAAGGACTTGTGGCACTCTTTCAAGACATCCATTATTAAAACTCACATTAACCAGATTCCAATTTGGAGTGCTTGTTTAAAGCAGATAGTGTTTACAGTTTTGAATAAATTGATGTAAATTTCTCCTCTCGTCTCCTGGAATCATTACTGCAATGTATACGCAAACAGTTTTTGTTTAAAATGAGACATATACAAAGAAGGACTAAATAATTCATAACTACAGACTTCATTCCCCAGGTGTAACACACCAAAATGTCTTGAGTTGGATCTGTTAAGATGATCCTGGTTAATCTGGCTGCACAAAGTTTAAATGTGCCCTTAGCAGATACTCTCAGTGCTATGACACCTTTCAACAATCCCAGTATATGTCCATGAAAAAAGTTCTTGTGCCCTACTGTTGGAGCTGTCCATTGGGACTGCGACCCAGAGGCCTTATTAATAGAAGAGGGATAGAGGGTAAACAGTTTTATCCAAGCAAAGCAGCTTATAATCAACTCTGTGATAACAATCAGTATTGCTTGCCCTCGGAAGAGAGACTTTAACACATCAGGGACCCTGAGCACCACACAGTTGGTACATGACTAATATTTTATATTATATTTAATGTATGAGTATGAAGTCAGCACTGGTCAGGATTTCTGCTATCTGAGTGATGCCGACATGCTCTCATGTTCTTCCCTTGCTGCAGTGTCAGTAAATAATGACAGAGAGCAATGTAGGCAAGTCTTATGGGACTTGCAGACTGGGATGTATTTAGGGAATCACTAGCTGGGAAATAATTTTATGCTACTCTGAAGACATCATTCTGACAAGGGGTAATTTTTAGGTCATTAAAGCATGCACAAAGAGGTGTCCATTTTAAAGAAAACCCTTTCTCTTGTCCGGTAGATGTGAAAGCACCATGAAGCAGCACAGAGGAAAACTGCAGGTCCTGTCAAGTAAGCTCAGAAGCACCAGTAAATAAAGGAAAATGTTCGTGAAAATGGAGGCCAACTGGCAGAAAAAGACTGCAGCTTTTCTAGTCAAGTCTCTAGACAGGTCTTCAAGAAAGAAGCTGCAAGCAAGCTACCTGTCAGAGGTGGAGGGGCCTGATGAATTCTGACTCCCAAATCACACCCAAGGATAATTCTAGGCAATGTTAAGCAATAGACAAAAATATGCCAGGAAATACACTAGGATAGGTGTATCCAAAGTTTAGCAGGCTTTGGATCTAATAGCTTTGAATGTAACTTTTGTGGCTTATCAGAAATTACTTCACACACAGATCTGGACTGCATTGCTATTACTGCAAGCCAGGCACAGAAGACAGCTCGTTTTTATAGCATTGCTCCTTTCAGTGCTCTATAAATTTTGGAGATTTTATTAGTTGGCATTCTAATCTGAAAAGTATTTTAAAAAGCATTGCATGATTTATGCAGTCTTAATAAGAGATTTATGTCAGAATTCATAGCTATCACCCAGAAGCCTGAGAAGAAAGTTTAAAAATTTAATACACAGGTAGAATGTGGGACATTTATCCTTCTGAAATAAGAGGAGGATTCTAAGTTAAATTTCACCTTTCTTTTTCTCATTTAAAGTGCAGGTTATTTTATATGAAAATTAGAAGAATGACTACCAATTAAATAAAGAAAAGCAATTTTGGATTTGAACAATAGGAATTTGATAGTTGCTTAAGTTGGAGACCACTTTACAATTACACAATCTTGTTGCCGATTAAATCTGTACTCACTCTCAATTTGTCATGTTACAATTAGGACAAATACTTATGAGTCTGGTTTTTTATTAATCCAGTTCAACAGATAATAATTTTCAATTTCAGCAGTCTACAAGTTTCTTCCAGAATAGTATAACAAAGCTAACATAAACCCTGAATGAATATACCACAAACCTTGCAGGCCTTCTGAAGAAATGCTACAGACTTTCACAATACAGAATGAACTTTTCAGCTTGCCCACTGGTGAGACTCGACATTCATTATCTCCACAATCTTATTTGTGCCAAACAATGAAGGGAATAAACAATTTATTTCTGAATTTGACTATAGCTACATCTCAAAGTTATCAAGAGAATTTAGATTTAAGGATGGATATGATTCCATAGCTTACTTCAAAGTTATATCAGATTCTCTGTCGTGCTAAACTGTGACAGCTGGCCATATGCAGATTTGAAACTGGACTATTCATATGGCACTTGAAGATGAATGTGAGAAACATTTTTAAATACTGCTATTGCTTTTAAAAAGTAAAAAAGATACAGCATTTACTGCTTGAAGTCAAAATCAGAAAGTTACTTCTGTGCTTCATAAAAAGCAGAATTGCAGGGAAGAGAAGGACTTAATGAACTCAGATGAATTTTATTTAATTGCATATGAAGACCTATGTCTAAATAAGCTCATTACAGCTGACACATCAGGTACTTATCAAGTATATATCAAATACATCCCAAGACAAGGAGCCAGTGCTGGGGCCAATATTTTCCAATACCTTAATCAATGGCATAACTAATGGTATTGAGTGCCCACTCAGGAAGTTCTCAGATGACACCAAGGTGAGTGGTGTAGTTGACACTCCTGAGGGACAGGATGGCAGCCAGAAGGACCTGGACAAGCTCGAGCAGCAGCCCATGGGAATCTCCTGAGGTTCAACAAGGTCAAGTGCTGGTGCTGCACCTGGGTCAGGGCAGTCCCTGGTGTCAGCCCAGGCTGGGGATGAACAGATTGAGAGCAGCCCTGCCCAGAAGGGCTTGGGGGTGCTGTGGATGAGAGCTGGACATGAGCCAGCCATGGGCACTCCCAGCCCAGAGAGCCAAGTGTGTCCTGGCTGCATCCAGAGCCCTGTGGGAAGCAGGGAAGAGAGGGGATTCTGCCCCTCTGCTCCACTCTGGTGAGACCCCACCTGCAGGGCTGCCTCCAGCTCTGGGTCCCAGCACAGGAAGGACATGGAGCTGCTGGGGAGAGTCCAGAGGAGACCACAAAATTTATCAGAGTTGGAACTGTTTAGCCTGGAGAGAAAGCTCTGGGGGAGACCTTTATGTGGCATTTCAATACATATATGGTCTGTATAAGAAAAATGAGGTGGGAGTTTTTAACAGGGCCTGTAGTAATAGCACAGTAGGTAAGATTTAAATTAGAAGAGGGTAGATTCAGGCTAAATAAGGAAGAAATTTTTTGTGGGGATGGTGGTGAAACACTATTCCTTAGAGAAGCTATGGATGACCCATTCCTGGAATTATTGAAGATCAAGTTGGATGTTGCTCTGAGCAACCTGACTTTTTTTATGTTGCTGCTTATTTCAGGATGTTGCACTACATGACCTTTAAAGGTCTCTTCCAATGCAAACCATTCTATGATTCTTTGATTCTATGAAGTGTTAAGTTCGTGGTTCTCAGAACATCTACTAATAGGCAAACACAACATAAAGGCTGCATAACAAAGTGACTAACTCTAATTTGCCTTAACATTTATATTTTTAAACTACTTTTTACCTCTGCACTTGCACATTTATTCACTGACTATGTTGTGATCCTTGTAAGGCTTTGAACATTCTCCTCTGCAATACTTTTATATGTAGAGTAGGATATTATAGATGCAATGAAAAACAAACAAACTGGAGAGCAGCTCTGCCAGAAGGGAGATGAACATACTGGTGTACAGCAATTTGAGTGATTCAGCTCTGTGCCCTGTAGCATGGAAGGCCAACAGCATCCCAGCCTGAAGTGGGATAACATAATAACATGAGCACAGGTTAAGGGAAGTGTTTATCCTGCAGCTCTTGTTAGCCCACATTTAGAGTACTCCTGCCTCCAGTTTTGGACATACAGTGAAACAAACATTGGCAAACTGGAGCAAGTCAAGCAGAAGGCCACCAAGAGGGTAGCCATGTCACCCAAAAATCCCATCTTAGCCATCTTCTGGTGGGACACTAGTTGACCTCTGCAGCTCTGCTCAGCCTCACATGGGACCCTTACCTGTGTGACAGACTGTCACCTTCTCCCATGGGCACAGGGTGACATTCAAGGGGTGGTGCTCTCCAGCCACACCTTCCCATATGCTGACTGGTAGGGTTGTTTCCTGGCTTGATCTTGGACCTGGCCTCTCCTCATAGATTTGTGAGATGCCCTGGACTTGGGGTTGCTCTTACTTTCAGCCCATCTGCAGTGTGCACCTGGCCTGCTCCCTTCCTGGAGTGCTGAGATTGATTGCTGTGAGATTCTGGTCCGGAGAGAGACGGGTTCCCCTAGTCTTCTTGGACCTGGGGAGATCCTGGTCCTCTCCTGTGCTCTGGCACCTAGTCGTGATAACATTTTCAGTTGGCTGGTTCTCTGCACTCACAACTCAAATGTTTTGACAAAGGTGACTGGAAACAAGGCATTGTCACATCGTGGCAAACACTTGTGGAGTTCACAGCTATCCTTTTAACTACATAGAAAGTTCAAGGTAACAAATCTGACATGTCTTTCTTGAATGGAGAAAAATAACATGAGACATGGATGGTTAAAGACATTTATTTGAATAATCCATAGAAAAGGTTCCAAATGAAATCTTAGATTAATGCAGCAAAACCAGTCTTGCTAGATACACTCCTTTCAAGGTTAGACATGTTGTTGCATTTATAAATTATACAAGAAGACACTCAGATGAAACACAGAGGATGTGTCTTTAAATGTACTTCTCTCATCATCTAGAAGTATAATAAATCAGATCAAAACAGAATTGCCTGCAGTTGAAAAAGATTATTTTTTAACTAAGCACAAACCAGATATCTAATAAAAACTGACCAAGAAATTTCTGTAATTTGATATTGAAAGTGAGGAATGCTGATAAGCTACAGACCTTATATTCTGTGCTCTTCCATCAACAATTTTAGTGCAGTTTCAACTAAAACGATATAAATATAATCCTAGAATATCTACTGAGCAGGGAAAATCCCATGTTTTACAAGACATGCTTCATGATTACTTACAATGTCAAAAAAGTAGAGATTATGTCATAATTTATGAAACAAAGCAAACTATTTTGATAAATGTTTAATTTAAAATATATTTTGTTGACTAGTTTTTTATTTAAATAATGAAAGAGAATCAAGTCAGAGCTTGTTTTATCCTGCTATGGATTCTAGAGGGCACAACTGATTCACTGCTGCTGATTAGACAAGGGCAAAAAAAAGTAAAAACCTAGAAATCAATTTGTTACAGCTTCACCTACATGTATTCAGAGCTGGAAGGTGGATATCTTCCTGTTTTTCATTTGCTGCATATTGCTGCAAGCTGTGGAATTTATGGTGCTGGCCTTTGGATATGCTCCCACTCTGCCAGTGACATGCTGGCTTCAATGGGCAGGGTATCAGCACCTCTCAGGAAAGGCTTCCTGCTGTGTCAAATAATGGTTGCTGTTGCATAAAACCATTGTTTGCAAATCCTACTGCTGGTTTCAGGGTGATTCACTTGCCAGAGGTCCATGGAAGACTGTGTGTGTACTCAACCATCCTCAAAACATAGTGTAGGCCTGCCAGGCCAAAACAGTATAAATGTGATATAATTTACTAAATACTCATTACATATCTAGTGGCACAACATATTAGATACACCAGTAAGCACCAGCTTAATTTCCAGGGCTAGGATCTAATCAGCTGGCCATAATTTTACCAGTAGAAGATAGCAGTCGAGGTTGTACTAAAATCTGAAAAAAACGGTTGATCTCCATTCTCTCTCTCTCTCTTATTTTAAAATATTTTTTAAAAAATTATTTTCCCCCAGTTCACTTTTTGAGAGAATCTGTTTGTTAATGTATGTATACTTATTCACAGACCTGACTAGCTGGTCTTTCCAGGCAAGATGTGTGAGCTCTTACATAGTTAGAAGCAGTTTGGGATGGACTCTTAGCATCAAAAACTGTATGGCAGATAGCTCTTCGTACCCAGTTATTATTGCTGTGCTGAGTAATACTTAAAAGACAATTTTAGTCATGAAATACACTCTGCTTCAAAAAGAGCAATGCTGTGTAAAGTATGTCAGGCGACTGAGCTCCAGGAATGTAAAGCAGTTTCTGATAAGCAGAAATTCCACTTTAGAGAACTTCTAAAGAAATCCCTGGGTTTCTGCATAAAAGCTTCAAAGTAAATAATGGCAAAATTGACATTTTTTTGCCTTGGGAGCTCTACTGTTGTCTCTTCCTATATTCTTCAGCTCCATAGTTTGCAATGACATGGTGTCCCTCCAGGTACTCTCTTAGTAATGGGTACTGAAAAAATATTACTGGACAGGACAGTTCTATTACAAAAAGACATTGGATTTTAATAACCTTTTTCTGACATCAGGACAACAATAATACTTTGGCTTTTCCCTTGAGGAAAAGGAAAAAAAATAGGTAGCAAAGCCAAAAGTATAAAATATGGGGCAACTTATACCCCACTCAGAAAAAAACTCCCAAGTATGAAAATGAGGAAGTGAGAAAAATATTTTAACAGGTTTTAATATTGAAATTACCCTTGACATTAGAGAAAGGTAAAAATAACACTAGAGTAATCCAATTTCACAAATCAAATCCGTGGAACTTTTTTTGTCACACCTAAGGAGAGGTTTAGAGGAAGAGCTGCATCTCTTTGTACACTGGCTCTGGGAAACACCTCCATCACTTTCCTATAGAGATGTCAAGTCACTTAACCAGCCACAGTATTGTGGAGACAGATTTATCTAAACCCTTCACCCTAAAAAAAAGCTTTGCCTTAGAGGAACAACACTTAATAAATATATAATCTTATAAACTCTATTTCATGTCTTCCTTCTTGAGGATTTTAAGGTTAATAAAGTTTACCTTTATCTTCTGCTGCCATCTGATGCACAGGATAAAACTTGGGCTTGTCATATCAAGAATTTGGGAACAATGCAATGACATTGCATAAACTCTAATATTTTTTTAAATTGATCTAAATGCTCAGGAACCTATCTATAGGTCTCCTCCCTCATCACAAGTTGATGCAGGATGTCATTTAAACCGCCTGTTTGATTTCTGTGAGCTTGTTCCAGTACTTGAGTAGTGTATCTTGTGACCATCTATTAGGCTGAAGCCTATGACTCTAATTAATGGTAACAGCATTTACCATTTATCTTAAACAGGTTTAAGAAATCAGTGTTTGAATGTAAAATCAGAAACTTGAATGCAAAATCAGAAATTTGAATGTGTGTCTTTAGCTTTTGATTATGGGTGCATACTCCACTGCACTCTTGTTCTTTGTACTCAGGCATTAGCAAGGATCAATAGCAGCTTTTAAGAAAAAAAATCCATTGAATTCCCTCACACCACTGGGAATCTTTCCTTGTGTGTTCTGAGTTTTAATTCATTGTAAAATTAAACTGAACTTGCTGGTTCCTTTGACTTCTCTGAGAAGTTCTGTGGCAGATTACAGTTTACATAGATGAAAAACAAATTGTGCATGTGCACATTGAGCCTGCTTATTTGTATATGTATATACACATATATGTACATATATGTAAATACTTATGGAAATAAATAAAAGTAAACGTATGCTTGCTTCTGTTAATTCCACCATCATCATTCTGTTATTCCACCATCTAAAATAGTCAAATTAATGTGAATTGGGATGGAAAAGCATGGCAAGTATTAGTATTTAGCAATATGAATCTGCACCATAGCTTAGAGCTGGGAAAATCCTGTCAGGTTATTCTAAGGAAACCTCCAGGCCCCTTAAACACAAAATGTGTAGTTTTACATAGCACAGCATAGATTTGAAAAGGGTCTGAAGGCAGCACTAGTCTGATCGTGGTGTTGCCATAGCAACAGACATTGAAATTCAAAATATGAAGTACAAAATGGGGACGGGAGAAAAAGAAGGGTAGAGAGGAGAAAAATAGCAAGTAATAATTAAAATCTCTAAAAAGAATATGAAAATAAGACTTCTATAATCAGTGATGGAATAACTATAATATCCTTACTCTGTTTACTGTTATTTGCATTTTTTAACCTTTTCCACACAAAAAATTGAAAATGCTTTGTAAATATTAACAATCTACACCTTCTAATGTTGTCATTTACAGATAGAAATACTGAGGCAGGAAGTGCTTTGCATAAGTAGAATACCTATGGCAGAGGTAAAAAGAGAGTTCAGCTGTTTGCTTAGGTCTGTATTCATGTGCGTTTTACTTCATTGCTTTAACATGCCTCAGTTTTATGATGTTATTATCTGGATATGCAATAGAAGAACCAGAATAATTTTCCTAAGAGTGGTAGCAACATTATTCTCTTTCTGACCAAAAGCTCTGGTGCTTTAATACACATTTTGTAGAGTTATTTAAAGGTTTCTTCGTATTTCCTTACAATGATAGTGACAGAAAATAAGAAAAGAATGAGTAAAATGGTAAATTGCAATTTTTTTCAAAGACATTCTGTAGTTCAGAAAAAGACACTCATTCATGCCTAACTCATCAAGGTACTGCAGCAAATCTAATTCAACAAGAAGGAATTAATATGCCTTCGTCGAGGATCAAGGAAACATACTGCAGGTTAAAAGCCTGATCTAATGTTTTTGTTGGGTTTTCTTTGAAAATTGATTATTTTATTTTTCATAGACATTTCTTCACAGTCTTTACTTCTGAGTATATATCTATATTAATCTTTCTGTATTGCTGACTTGTATATAATATAATTCTTTAGTATATCCAGGAGCTTTATTTAATCTTGAGTTTTGCAATGACTCCTATTTTACTTCGGCACTATGACAGAGTGATAATGAGGAACTTTCCATCTCTCTATTTCCTACATTTATATTTCCCTTCCAGGAATGTAATTTAGCTTATAGTCATTCTTGAAGGAATATAATGCTACAGTATGTCTCCTAAGAATAACTTTGAGGTTTATCAACATCAGTATCAGCAGTATAGAACAACTGATAACTTGCCTGTCACATCCAGGAATTTTAGGCAATGAGTCATAAACAAAGAAACTAGATAAAAGGTAGAAAAGAAACATTTAAAATTATGAAATATGCTGACTGAATTAAAGACTTGCAGTATACCAGAGGAGTCGCAGCAAACAGAAGAACAAAGGGAAAAGAATTCTTGAAACGTATAGCTTACCTGAATAGGACAAGAGTTTTACTATTTAAGAAGCAAATCTCTGGTATTTCTAGGGTCACAACGGTGGGTGGATAGATTATGACAGACTGACAATTCTCTAGTAGTTGGCAAGCCAGAAGAAACTGAAGCATGAGCTTTCAGAAAATGAGTAACATGAGAGGTGAAGAACAATGCAGGATACTGAACTAATTTCTTCAGGTATTTTTACCAGACCACTGCTATTGTTTCAGGTGGTTGCGCCATGAAGTACTCTGCCTGGTAGCTGTTGTGGAGCTGCACCATGGAACCTGGCATTTGTTCAGGTTCTTGCCCAGTTTCTTTGGAGGCAGTTTTGCAGTAAGGTCTGAAATAATGCTTCAATGCCATCATTGTCCAAACCAGCAGATTTTAAGTACTAATGCTGATCACCTCTGGTCTAGCATGAAGATATAATGTGTAGGAGTTAACATTAGGAGCTGCTGAGGGCAGCATGGAAACTTTCAACAAGGTTTATGAGGGAAACTCTCCTGCTGTGTCATAAGGTTCAAAAAGGTTCTGGCTTTCTAATGTTCTCCTCAGAGAGAAAACTAGGTGTGGCTGGATCCAAACCGAGTCCCAGACTTGGTCAAGAGTTTATGTTTAAAGATTTTTACAGGCATAATTGAACCTTAGTACAGCTTTATCCTGCAGAATTAAGGATAGCAAGCCAATATAGAAGAATTATTCATTTTATTTGATGATAAAAATGCTTAGACTAAGGGATCTTAATCAGAATTTGTTACTACTCAGTGAAGATAGTTATACCTACTAGTATCGTGCACGATTTATTGAATACCGAAGGAATAATATTAAAGCCAGCAAAACAATTACTAAACAGAGATTGATGTTACCCAGACTAACAACTGAGGGCAAATCTCTTCTGCTCATCCTTGAGGAGTAGCCTTGAGGGGCATCTCCATTCAAGGGTGGAATAGCCACAGTTGCTCTGAGAAGTGGTGTGTTAGAATTCCCTGCAATTAAAAAGAAGGGCTGGGCTTTTGTGGTACAAGGCGTTTCACAGCCAGATGTCTCTGGACCTGCAGCATCACCTCAGCAGCTTGAGATAAGTTATCAGCACTATCACTTGATGGTGCCTCTAATAACAACTTCACCTGGCGCATCCTCACCAGTGCCAGTTTCCGTCAGGAAATGTTCTTCACATTCTCAGAATGTTTCACTTTGGGACTGATGAATCAGGCTGATTCTTCAACACCAAACACAGCATGAGTCCCCTTCCCCATCCACAACTGATAATTTTTGCAAATAGGGTCAAGTTTGAGCTATTTTACCCCCAGTTAGGCAGAGCATCCTGCTACAGGAGCAAAGGGGAGAGGCTGGAAGAAAGTACAGATGGAATGTGTTGAGGCAAGAACACATCCATTTCCCTGATCCTTTTTGTCTCTTCTGGATAATTGCAGGAAGGAGCTTCTCCAAATTTGTACTTAGGCAGTGGGCCCTGGGTCAGGCTTGGGAGGAAAAGGGCAAAGGAAATATGTACTGGGCTGAGTGAAAGAATGTGTGCAGAACTGGAAGACTGCGATAGGGAGGATCCTTTTACAAATAACCTTGCTAATTTGGATTTTAATTGCAAGTGGTGATAAACGTCTAAAGCTTTTTGTATTCAATTAATAATTGCACTTTCTATATAAAATTAACAATTTGATTTTCAAAGTATTTTGCATAGGTCACTACACTGCAGTGACTATAGTATAGGAACATCTCTTTTTCATCTTTATTTTTAAAACATATGGAAGCTTTGGGGAAAGCCAACCCTGTTACATAAAAAAAATCACATAGAATCTTTTCTTCCTCAAAAATAAAGTAGATTCTTCGATAAAATTTAAAAATTTCTAATCAGAAAACTAATGAGGAAAGGTTTTTCTACCTTCATACCATCGCCTACCAATTTTCACAAAACTGAAGGGTCTCAAGGCCAGGTAAACTACTGAACTGTAGACAAAAATCATGCAACATCTTCTGCAGGCACATGAGACCCATAAGATACCTGCCCAATAACATAGTCTGTGTTTGAATATAGCTGAACCAAGACTGGCTCAGGTTGTTTGCACCAGCATTTGTCATAAAACACTCTGATGACTTCTAACAGCAAATTCAGTATTAGCATATAAGACTTTTATCTCAGATCTAATACAGCTGGAAATCTACAAATGTAAATTACATCTTAAACCCCCCTTTTTCTACTATAATTAATTTTTTTTTCCTTCAGTACCATGCAAATTTGTTCATTACTGCAGGTAGGTCTCAATTTGCCTCAAGGTGCATAGAGATGAGGTACAAAGGACTGTAATTTTTTCTTATTTGATAAACAGGTAAATAGAGGAAATTATTTTTAAAAGCTGTTTGGGAAGAAAACGTGGGAATGACTTAAACAGAGGTAGAAAACTGCACACACCAAAGTCTCATTAGTGGTCTTTGAACACTTTGGTCTAAAAAGAAGCCATGAACTGGAATATGATTGCTCTGTGCATATATCTATTTTTAGGGTCCTGAATACCAATCACTACCAACCTCACAGAAAAAAGAAAAAAGGATAACTCTGTAAGTGTAATCTAAACTGTTAAGGGGCTCTTCAGTATCTGTGAGATAGATTGTGCAATCAGATTTTGTTATTGCTACTTCATTAAATTGATTTTTTTTTCACTTGCTTTGAGCATAATCTATTATAAAAGACAATATAAAAAGCTTAAATATTCATGGATTTTCCTAAAACCTATCAAGGGTTTCTTGTTCCTTTTTTTCCTTGGATTTTTTTCCTCCCTCCTTTGTTGTTTTTGTATTTTTTTTTTACTCTTTTTTTCCCCTCTCCCCTTTTTATTTCCATTATTTTTTGCCCTTCATTTTTCCTTCCAGTTTTTCTTTCCCCCTTTTTTCTTTTATTCCCTTCTTTTTCCTGCCCCTCCCCCCCTTTTTTTTCTGCCATTTTTTCTCTTTGCCTTCTTTTTTTCTTCCATTACGCACCCTTCTTTTCCCTTTTGTTTTCTTTTTCGTTCCCCCCTTCTCTTTTTTCCGTTCTTTCCCCCTACCCCTTTTTAATTTTTGCCCCTTTTATTCCCCCCACCCTTTTTTTTTTTTTTTTTTTCCTTCCACACACAATTCCCTTTTTCACCCCCTTTCTTTTTTCACTTCTCGCTGCCTCTCTCGGGCGCTGAGCTGCTGAAGCATCAGGTCACATGGACTCCTTGTCCACCTGTCCGGGCAGCCGCGGTGCCCAGGAATTTGCTCTCAGCATCTCCCACCGCTGAGCTTCATACGCCTCCCTCCCTGCCGGCGGCGCGGGCAGCAAGGACCCGCGGCGGTGTCGCCGGGGGTGTCCCCACGGTTGTTCCCAGCGATGTCGCGGCGCGGGGGCGCGGAGCGGGGGCGCGGGGGGGGGGCGGGGGGAGTTGCCGGGAGACGGAGGCGCGCGGGAGGCGTTGGCGCGGGAGCGCGCCCCCCCGCTCCCCGCGCGCGCGTCAGCGGGAGGCGGACCGCGCCGCCATTGGCCAGCGGGGCGACGGGCGGCGCCGCACGCATTGGCCCGCGCCGGGTCACGCGGCGCGGGTGGGCCCATGACGCGCGCGGCGGCGGAGGGGGCTCGGCTTGTCAGGTAGGGACCGTCCGCGCGCGCCGCCCGCGCCCCCGCCCGCGCCGCGCCCGCGCAGGGGTCCGGCCGCCCTCGCCCCGCCGGCGCCGCGCCCGCCCCGCCCCGGCCAGCGACCCCCGAGAGCGCCGGGAGCGTCGGGACCCCCGGCTGGCACGGGGACGCCGGCGGGCCCTGCGCCGGCTCTACCTGCGGGCGTGGCGGGTCGGGGAGGGCACCGGCGCCGCTCGTGTTTCGCTTCGCCGGGGCGGCGGCGGCGGTCGCATCCGGTCGCGTCCCGGTGGCGTCCCGCGGGGAGGTGTCAGAGGCGCCGCTCGCCCGGCGGCGGCTCCGCCCCGGCGGGGCAGGGGCAGCGCGGCGGGCGCGGGTCCCGCCCCCTCCCCGGCTCCGCCGCCGAGGTCCGGACCGGGGGGAGGCAGAGGGCGGGTTCGGCCCCGGTCCGGCGGTGCCGGGCGCGTCTGTTCCCCCTCCCGTTCTCCAGCCGGGCTGGAAGTGCTGGGAGTAACGGGAGGACGCGCTGGGTACCGCCAGGAGCCGCGACGTGTGGCCATCCCTGCTTCCCAAAAAATGCAACAGCCCCGGGGAGTCGGCTGGGGTTTTGAGTTCTCTTCCTCCTTGGTGCCGCCTGACAATTCTGTACAACACAGCGGCTGCCTGCATGAACTTCTGCATTAGTGTGGGAGCCTGCATGGTGAGGCCTTGTCAGTGTTGCTGCCCTGGCGCTTTTCGTGTGCATTCTAATGCTTTGTGTGTTTGAGATTTTGGTATTTGCGCCTGTACTGTAATACTCACATTTGGTGTTCGAAAGGATTACACAGAAGGATATTAAACATCCCTTTTTGTGTTGAAGTATGTTTCTGTTTGGTTGGACTTCACATGAGCATACACCTCTGAAGTGACACATCCCGTGTGAACACTGGGAGTTTTGTAAGACGTTTAAAACAAGCCAGCTCATTTTCTCTTTGCAGGAGGGCATCATTGCTTTTCAAGTAGGTGAAATAACTTTTCCCTGCTTTGAAACAGACCTGCTCAAAGTGGCTTTGGTGGTCTGCCCTGTTGTACTGCAGATTCCTTCAAGAAGTTGCAGTGTGAAAAAATACACATGATGTGTGAAACTGGACCAAAGAATTATTGGGTATTAAAATATGTTTATTAAAATAAATTAATTCTACTTGCTAGTAATACCTAACAAGGCGATTGCTTCTACAGTTTATTTTATGTAAGTGGTAGTCTTTGAGAATCTCAGAGAGGTGGGACATTCACGCATCATCTGCTCACAGTCAAAGCAAATTGCAAATGTTGGACACATTGTAGGTTCAGTTGGAGTAATGATTATTTTTGGTGAGACCAATGTATGTTCCCTCATCTGATAAATTCCTTGTAATGTATTGACAGAAATTGTCACTACAGTTAGAACTTTAAAATATACATGCATGGAATGTTACCCTAGTAAACTTGGGCTTTGGAGATATTTCTTTGAGGGAGAAGATCAAATCTTGTATGTACAATGTCACTTACTAGCGGAGCAAAAGCTCAGTTATCCATCACATTCCTTGATTTCCTACTAATGTAATTGCATGTCACAACTGAGTCCTTTTGTCCTTTGTCAGTTGGTATTTGGATTGCCAGTGTATAAAGTGATCATGTAGAAATAATTCTGACACTTGAAAACAAGACAAGCCAGAGAAGGTGATGAACAGAGTATAGAGAACAGAAAATTTCAGTTCCTCTGGGGCTGTTTGACAGAGCTTAAAGGCTAGCAAAAAAGATAAAGAATGTAACAGTGCTTGCACGGGATGTCGGGCCAATTTCAATATCAAAGAACTTTAGTGATGCGAAGGTGAGATGGGCCTTTGTTAAGAGAGAAGTGACATTTTCTTCACTAGATAAGATATATTTAACTAAGAGCATAAAAAGGAAATAAGCTTTGGCTACAGGAGGTACACTGCAGTTAGGTAAAATGGTATCATTTCCATACTTAAAATGTTCAGAGTTCAGTGTCATTCTTCCTGCCGTTGAGAGCAGAGGTGCTTTGTTGGTACGAAGTTATGCTGGATGCGAGAGCGGGCAGACATCTGGTGGCCTGTTCTTTGTCCATGGGAAATCCCCTCTCCGTGCCCGCTCTGCCCTTCCCTCCCCACTTGCCGCCTGTCCTCGGTGTTCCCTCAGTTGGGAAGCAGCAGGATGAAGGAAGATATGTTGGCCATGTCAGGCTGAAGGCGGAGAGAGCTGGCAGCAAGTCCGGATTTACTCCATACAAGGAGATGGGCTAGGAGCATGAGGTCATCACTTCACAGGGAGGAGGTTATTTAGCAGTGTGTGGGAAGTAGGTCTAGGGAAAGAGACTTTTTTGCTGGCGGGGAGGAGAAGCAAAGCAGTAAGAGAAGAAAGCCTAAATGCATTCCAGTAGGAAGTAAACTGCATATATGCTCCTAATCTAAGATAAAACTTTCCACTTAGTCCTGGCTTAATTATATTGTTGCTATATTTGCCTTGTGAAAATTAATTTCAAAAATGTAGTGGAGGGCTTTATTCTACAGTAGAGATAGTCTTGAAATTGTTGAGTATTCACCATTTTATTAGGGAGTTAAAGGATTTAAAATCTGGAGCATGAAGATTTGCAAAAAGTTTCTGCTGTTTAACATTTGTGTCAGGTAAATGTAGCATTTCTTTACAAAGATTTATTTTTGAAACTTTTTCGCAGTAGTGAATCAGTGAAATTGATAACTTTCTTTCCAGGGTTTGAGAGAAGATAGTCACCTCTCATTTTAAGAGCTATGTGTATGGTCTCATACAGTACATAGGAAGTTTTAGTAAGGATTCTTAAAAACCAGCAAGAGTCCTTCTGAAATGGCTTTTATTTTTGTGTTTGGGATTATAATTTTTTTTTTCTTGTGGGACAGCTTCACTGGATGGAAGGCTTTGATTGCTGTCAGCTTGTAGCATGAAATCATATTTGTGACCTTTACTGTAATTATTTTCTATTTTCTCCTGCAAGTTTAAGTGCAGAGTTCAGTTTGGTGTAAGGAGTCTGAAATAATAGGGAATTTTTAATTCCTTTGTGTTTCCCTGATGATAATAAAAATAAATTCCCAATAATTTAGGGTTTAATGCTGTTTTTAATCTGAGTGAGTGAACTGTACCTCATGGCATCATTCTACTTTGGATTTCAGATTGCGGTTTGCTCTATAGTAACCAGCTTCCCTTGCATTGCTGCTTTCTACACTTGAGTGAAAATGCTAGGTGCTTTAACCACATATAATTTCAGACTTTCTTTTTCATATCTGGGTTTCTTACTAACCTGCTTACAATACTCATATGTGTGCCACAACAGTTGGTAGAGATAGCCCTCTGTACTCATAACTTTGCAGCAGTTCAGTGTCCGATTTCTCTCCCCACATACGAGTTTGACAGAATTACTGATCTTTGGAGCATACTAGTTGGCTGTTTAGAACCATGTTGATGTTTTGGGCTTTCACCTTGAGCAAAAAGGGTATATTGTTAGGATTTCTGATATGGCTGCTCTTATTTTCTGCTGAAGGGACAGTTACTGCTTGGACAGTAGTTCATTCAGGTTGTTGACAGGGTGAATGTGGAGTAACAGCACTAATAGCATACTATGAGAGCTTTCTGCCATGTAGCTCTCTATTAAGACAAACACATGCTGTCAGCTGTTGAGGGGGAAATAGAGCAATCATGTGTATACTGCTAATCTGTTCTTTAGGTATGCTGTACAGTACTGCCTGCAAAATACTGTAGTCCACTTGCAGCCCTCTCTGAGTATGAGCTAGTAAGAAAATACTTAATCAATAAGTACTTAATGGTTCTCACATATTTGGCATTTTTCTATATGGCATTCAAATCTTGGTCTGAAGACAGGTAGCTGTCTTGCAATTGTCATTACATGATCTAATAATCTCACAACTTTTTTTTTTTTTCATACTGTGATTCTCTAAGTGATTTATTTCAACGTGTGGAGCTAAGACATTAAGAAATTGTGCTGAAGCATAAAACTAAATGACCATAATTAAGTCTTAATGAAAAATTAGTTATCTTGTAAGTAGTGGTAACCTGTGAAAAGTTAGTGAATTGTTGTGTATTGCATAATCACTCTTTGCTAGAAGCAGAAGTTAAATCCAGAGCAGTGTTAAAGTGCATTAATCATGAGCCATTTGTTCCTTGAAATTGCCTGTTTAGTAAATGGGAGACACACAATTATAGTAATGAGCCTGATAAGAGTCATGAAGATGAGCCTGTCTGACAGAGTGCTGAATCGTACTCGCAGCACTCCATCCTCTCTAATAAATGGGTTGGGCATTTCTGGAGAAAAGTGCTAAGAAAGTAATTACACAATCACATAGTGCATATTCCAAAGAGGGTGGAATTTAGGTTTGCATCCTACTTTTGTGAGTCTCTTAATTTCGTACTTGGTTTGTCAGCTTTGCTGCTTTTTGCCAGTTCTGTTTTTGCCTAATTATTTGCTTTAGAAAATTTGGAAAATCTTACTTCATACGTTGACAGCATATTTTAGCTTACATTATTTGTCATCACATTTGTAATGTTTGCTGTTTCAATTGAGAGTGGCAGTTATAAGTTTTCTCTCTCGTAATAGAGAGCTGGAAAGGACATAGATTTAATGGTTATTTAATAAGACAGGAATTATTGTATTGAATATTTTGTTCTTTAATACTCTGACAAATAACTTATTAATAATGGCTGAGCTGGTGTGGGTTGTTAACTGCTACACTCATAAATCACAAAATTCACCTTTGGTAAACTTACAAACAAGTGGGAGTAGCATCATAGGCTAAATCCTGATTTTTGAATACATAAAGCTTGTTTTATCTGCTCCTACATTGAATAAATTTGTTAAATTATGATCACTGTAGTGTATTGCTATTGTGTCTTCTCAAGTACAGCTTTTTAGAATTATGCTAAAACTTCCTTTCTATATTTTGTGTGTCTTTCAGATAGCATCTGACTTCCTAATTGTGGCTTCTGCTTTCAAATGCTCATGACTGTAAAATAATAACCCACAGCATTTGTACTGTTAAGTTTCAGGAAGTACAGATAAGGGGTACAGTCAGGCAAAGTAGTTAAGGTCAAAAATATGACAGCTTAAGCATTGAAAAAATGGTATTTTTAAAACAATCAGCAAAATGTGAGAATTGCAATGTTAAGAAAAATCATACAACTTTACAGCAGCTTTTTACTGATTAAAAAATAGAAAACATGAATCAGAAAAATACTTCCTTGTTTATTTTAGGTATATTTGTTGTATGCCAATGCTGTGAATGCCTTTCGGATTAGGTGAATGTTGAAAACTGGAGTGCAAAATCTCTTATCAGTGAATATGTTAAGTAAATTTGAAGCTTCTATTTTAATAAATTTAATTAGCATCCAGATAATCTAATTTATCTAAATGATTTTTTTTTAAAATGAGACAAGGTAATTATATGCCATTCTTACTGAAGTCGAAATCTCAGTTCAAGTCAGTCTTTGTGTCTGGTCTCTTCATGCTGCATAACTTCTAGCTCTCCTTCTCTGGAGCCAGGTGGTACCCTCTGAAAGGAAGCCAACCTGTAACTGATGGGAGTTTACTCCAGGCCCTACTTCAGACACAATATGGAAACTCATTGCAGCAGATTTGTGCCCTTTGCAGAACAGTCTTCAGGAGGTACCCTGTCCCTGTATGCCTTGTGTCCCAAGGCTGCATGTTTCTGGGAAGCCTGTGCAAAAAATTAGTCCAATGGGCTATGACACAGTGATTTCTTGTGCTCTAGTATTTCATCACCAAAGTCACCCCATTCAGACTTGGAGAACCTAAGTAGGGATATAGGGGTTAGCATTGTGGGTGTGGTCAGTCTGCTTTTGGTGGGGGGGGAGCTGCCATTTCCAAAGCTCAGATTAAGCAGATGGTTGTCAATGTTGGACCATTACAAGAGTGTGGCTTGTGTCCCTCTAGAGAATTTTTCTCAGATTAAGTTGGCATTTCAGGTTTATAGATGCCGTCAAATTCCCTTTCCTTATCTTAGAGTACAATAAGGCAAGAATTATGAGGGAGCTAAATAATCCTTGTCTACAGTACAACATTATTGTCATCTCTAAATTGTTTCTGAATGATACTGTTATGAAGAATATTGTCCTTTTAACTGAAATATTGGCTGCCTGGTATAATCTCTGGAAAGAACAGTTTTGAGCCGCAGAAGGAAAGACTGGATACAAATTAATAATCTATTGGAATAAAAATCAGGCTGAATCTTACTTATGCAAATAAATTTCCATGTGAAGAATCCAGTCATGCATGTGCACTTCAGGACCACTTGTCCAGACACCTGGAAGCCTCTACCACTTTCACCTAATTGTAGTAGCATCCATTAATTAAAGCTCATACATTTGCAAATGAGAGTAATAGCCTTCAGAAGGAGAGTTCTTTAGAGCTAGGATGGCTGATAATACCCAAACAGAACTGACTGGAACTAAGAAAAGAATAGATAGGTTTTCATATTTTGGTACATATTTGTAGAATGTGTGAAATAAAATCTGTTACACACTTAAAGCATGTAAGAAGGCACAAATGCATAGATCAGTCACCTGCATTTCTGGTGAGAGTAACTGTATCCCATTTAAAATAGAGAGTTATCACAATATCTTTTAGGATATGGAGATGGGAAGGAACAGTCATTCAGTTCAGGAACAGCAAACAAAGGCTTGAGGCAGCAACTTTCCCAGAACCACACGATATGTTATATTTCATGCAGTGGAACAGCCTGGAATATTAGCAGTTAGGAAGAGACAAACCATCTCCTGGACCTATGGTCCTCATGGCCAGTATTTTCTGTACAAAATACTGTGTAATCAGACTACATTAAATGTGGTACAAAGATGTCAAGGAAATAAGTGACCTCTAGAAGACTGAATGAACAGTGAGTTAACTAAGTAGAAGGTTTAATGAACCTGAAGGAAGTAATTAGTTTAATGAAGGAGGAGAGAAGAAGAAACATCCTGATTGCTCTTTCAGTTTCTTTCCAAAGAGCAATAAATACTTGGAACTAGATTATGTTTCTCCTGAGGAGACCACTATTGTCATATATTACAGACTAATGGCAGATTTGTTATCTAATTGTTTTTTCTGAATTGAGACATTCTGGCTGATACTGGGCCATAGGACGAAATTAACTGTCTCTAGACTTTTTAAAGTACTTGACATTCTGTGGATTTGTCTTTTTCTATGGCTGTTTTTAAATCTTGAGAGCTAAGACAGTGCTACTGGGAGAAGCTTCTAGTAGTGCTCTAGATTTCTAAGTTGAAATGTGCAGTGGCAGCAGCCAGTGAATTTTGGGACCTGAAGTCTTCAGGAGGAGTCTTAGGTGTAGCTTTTGTGATGATGAGAGACCCCCAGTAGGAGGATTCTTCAAACCTCTTCCCCTGAAGGAATGCTTACATAGGCAACCTTGGGACTGAGGGTTTGCATGTGGGTTTTAGGTGAGTGTTAATTCTGACTTGCCATGTATTCTTCTTGAGACAGATGGATATCAAGATGTGAAATGCTACTTTCAGAGGTTTGGGGTATTTTTCAAATAAGGAAGACTGCTTCCTACCTTCTAGGTAGACTAAAGAACTTGGTAGCTAATTGAAATCTAAATATCTAAGAGAAATCAGCAAAGAAATAAATTAACAGTGCTTAGAATAACTCTTTAGTTGAGATGTTTACTACAGGTGCTTTTTAATTTCAGTGCTGACTTTTTCTAGAAGTTGTTTCTACCGTCACTAGTCATCTAAGACAAGAAATCCCTTGAAAATGCAATACTTTAATTTTCTTTAGCTTCTCTTTTTTTACTCAGAAGTTTCTTTAATACACTCTGTTATACACACTTTAAGTGAGCTTGAGTCACTGATGTATTTTTTTATTCTGTTTTCAATTTGTGGCCAATTTTTGGACATATTAACATTATGTATTTCTTTGTAATTCTGGAATAGTCCTTCTCTTTAGCTGGTAGAATTGGTTAATAGGGCTGGAGATGCACTGTACCTGCCCAGAGATAGTCACTTTTAGCAGTCTTATCCTGCTCAAACCATTTTTCTTTTAGGACCTAGTGTGGCAATACATGTTGCAATACTACAGAATTGATAGGTCAGTGAAAATTTGTTGGTCAGAAACTCTCTATTGAGGCCATGCTTTTCTTTGCCTTTCCTTGAGTCCTGGAGCTGAATTTAGGGAAAGTGTAATTCTTGGAAAAATAGAGGAAGGAAAGCTTGGGTTGGTGGTTTTTTTTTTTGTTTTTTTTTTTTGTAAACACTTGAAAGGTAATGGGAAACTAGGCACCTTTGAAAGCAAAAGAATGGGGTGTGTGTGGCTTATTTTGTCACTTTTTCACAGTTAACAAGGCAAGAGTCTTAAAGCATTAGTGGCAGGATGTGACTTATGTCAACTAGACTAGCTCTTTTCTTCTTAACCTGTATCTGCCTTCACCTTCCTGTTTGTCTGCTTGGTGAGATTCAGTCATGCTATTTAGCTGTGACTGTGAGGTAGAAACTTCTACAGGGTGGGAACAAAATTGATTGAGTAACTGCACCTAAAAAGCACTTACTGCATGGTTTGCTACCAGATGTCAGCTGTACCCTTTGCCCATTCTTTCACAGAAGGCCTGAGATGATAAAGAGCATGCTGAGAAGGTTACCAGACCATGGGAAGTAACAAACAGCTGAAGGTGGGGTGGAGAATGAGATTGCTGTTCCGAATAGTCTTGGAAAATGGGAGATGTCGTCTGGAATAAAGCAGGGGTCAGTGAGTATGAAAGCTCACTGGCTGTCTGTAGGCTGGACAGAATGGATGTGGGGTGGGGGAAGAAAAAGTGGAAAAAGAACATGAATTTTTGGATAATGAACAAACAATGATATATTATGAAGTTGTTAGAAAGAGGGTAAGCACATGGGCAAAGAGCTTGAAAATAATTTAAAGGAATCTCTCTGTTCTTGTCAGAGTTGTTTGGTCCTACACTACCTCACTGATACAGCTCCTGACTTCTTATGTGAGATGGAGACCAGTTGCAGGTTATTTAGAGGACAGCAGTGGTTTAGAATATAGTTTAAAATGAAAGATTGAAAAAACTAGAACTGTGTCTAGGCAAAGAATCTGGGACCTGTGTTTTTGGGCTCTTTTTTTTTTTTTTTTTTTGGACTGCTGATAAATGTAAATCCTAA